>NC_064647.1:12351876-12654906 GCF_023864345.2 Schistocerca serialis cubense
TGACTCTTCTTACTGTCTATGTTTTGAACCGTTCCTGTGACACAAGTTATAGATTCCAATGCGTCACTTCGGGTTTACTGTATCCCTCTGACCTTCTTATTGACGATGAAACACAGAAATTGCATCGGAATTAAATACAAATATCACAATGCCGACTTATGTACAAGAAAACTGTCTCTTCTTACTGTCTATGTTTGAACCATTCCTGTGACACTAGTTATAGATTCCGATGCTGCACTTCAGGTTTACTGTATACCTCTGACTTTCTTATTGACGATGAAACACAGAAACTGCATCGGAATTAAATGCAATAGGCACAATGCAGACTTAAGTACAAGAAGACTGACTCTTCTTACTCTCTATGATTTGAAACATTCCTGTGACACTAGTTATAGGTTCCGATGCTTCACTTCAGGTTTACTGTATCCCTCTGACCTTCTTATTGACGATGAAACACAGAAATTGCTTTGGAAATTAATAGAAAACGCACAATGCCGACTTAAGTACAAGACAACTGACTCTCCTTACTGTCTATGTTTTGAACCATTTCTGTGTCACTAGTTATTGATTCCGATTCTTCAGTTCAGGTTTACTGTATCCCTCTGACATTCTTATTGACGATGAAACACTGAAATTGCATCGGAATTAAATACAAAAGGCACAATTCCGACTTAAGTACGAGAGAACTGACTCTTCTTACTGTCTATGTTGGAACCATTCCTGTGACACTAGTTATAGATTCCGATGCTGCACTTCAGGTTTACTGTATACCTCTGACTTTCTTATTGACGATGAAACACAGAAATTGCATCGGAATTAAATGCAATAGGCACAATGCCGACTTAAGTACAAGACGACTGACTCTTCTTACTCTCTATGATTTGAACCATTCTTGTGACACTAGTTATTGATTCCAATGCTTCACTTCAGGTTTACTGTATCCCTCTGACCTTCTTATTGACGATGAAACACAGATTTTTGCATCGGAATTAAATACAAAAGGCATAATGCCGACTCAAGTACAAGAAGGCTGGCTCATCTTACTGTCTATGTTTTGAACCATTCCTGTGACACTAGTTACAGATTCCGCTGCTTCACTTCAGGTACACTGTATCCCTCTGACCGTCGTATTGACGATGAAACACAGAAATTGCAGCGGCATTAAATACAAAAGGCACAATGCCGACTTAAGAGCAAGAAAACTGACTCTTCTTACTGTCTATGTTTTGAACCACTCCTGTGAAACTAGTTATAGATTCCGATGCTTCACTTCAGGTTTACTGTATCCCTCTGACCATCTTATTGACGGTGAAACACAGAACCTGCATGGGAATTAAGTAGAAAAGGCACAATTCCTACTTAAGTACAAGTAAACTGACTCTTCTTACTGTCTATGTTTTAAGCCATTCCTGTGACACTAGTTACAGATTCCGATGCTTCACTTCAGGTGTACTGTATCCCTCCGACCTTCTGATTGACGATAAAACACCGAAATTGCATCGGAATTAAATAGAAAAGGCACAATGCCGACTTTAGTACAAGAAAACTGAATCTTCTCACTGTCTATGTTTTTAACCATTCCAGGGACACTAGTTATAGATTCCGATGCTTAACTTCACGTTTACTGTATCCCTCTGACCTTCTTATTGACGATGAAACACAGAAATTGCATTGGAATAAAATACAAAAGGCACAATGCCGACTTAAGTACAAGAAAAATGACTCTTCTTACTGTCTATGTTTTGAACCATTCCTGTGACACTAGTTATAGATTCCGATGCTTCACTTCAGGTTTACTGTATCCCTCTGACCTTCTTATAGACGATGAAACACAGAAATTGCATCGGAATTAAGTACAAAAGACACAATGCCGAATTAAGTACAAGTAAACTGACTCTTCTTACTGTCTATGTTTTGAACCATTCCTGTGACACTAGTTATAGAATCCGATGCTTCACTCCAGGTTTAGTGTATCCCTCTGACCTTCTTATTGACGATTAAAAACAGAAGTTGCATCGGAATTAAATACAAAAGGCACAATGCCGACTTAAGTACTAGAAAACTGACTCTTCTTACTGTCTATGTTTTGAACCATTTCTGTGTCACTAGTTATTGATTCAGATTCTTCAGTTCAGGTATACTGTATCCCTCTGACCTTCTTATTGACGATGAAAATCTGAAATTGCATCGGAATTAAATACAAAAGGCACAATTCCGACTTAAGTACGAGAGAACTGACTCTTCTTACTGTCTATGTTGGAACCATTCCTGTGACACTAGTTATATATTCCGATACTGCACTTCAGGTTTACTGTATACCTCTGACTTTCTTATTGACGATGAAACACAGAAATTGCATCGGAATTAAATGCAATAGGCACAATGCCGACTTAAGTACAAGAAGACTGACTCTTCTTACTCTCTATGATTTGAACCATTCTTGTGACACTAGTTATAAATTCCAATGCTTCACTTCAGGTTTACTGTATCCCTCTGACCTCCTTATTGACGATGAAACACTGAAATTGCATCGGAATTAAATAGAATAGGCAGAATGCCGACTTAAGTGCAAGACAACTGACTGTTCTTACTGTCTATGTTTTGAACCATTCCTGTGACACTAGTTATAGATTCCGATGCTTCACTTCAGGTCTACTGTATCCCTCTGACCATCTTATTGACGATGAAACTCAGAAATTGCATCGGAATTAAATACAAAAGGCACAATGCCAACATAAGTACAAGAAAACAGACTCTTCTTACTGTCTATGTTTTGAACCATTCCTGTGACACTAGTTATAGGTTCCGATGCTTCACGTCAGGTTTACTGTATCCCTGTGACCTTCTTAGTGACGATGAAACACAGAATATACATCGGAATCAAATAGAAAAGCCACAATGACGACTTAAGTACAAGAAAACTGACTCTTCTTAACGTCTATGTTTTGAATCATTCCTGTGACACTCGTTATAGATTCCGACGCTTCACTTCAGGTTTCTGTATACCTCTGACATTCTTATTGACGATGAAACACAGAAATTGCATCGGAATTAAATAGAAAAGGCACAATGCCGACTCATGTTATAGATTCAGATGCTTCACTTCAGGTTTACTGTACCCCTCTGACTTTCTTATTGACGTAGAAACACAGATTGCATCGGAATGAGATACAATAGGCACAATGCCGACTTAAGTACAAGACAACTGACTCATCTTACTGTCTATGTTTTGAACCATTCCTGCGACACTAGTTATAGGTTCCGATGCGTCACTCCAGGTTTAGTGTATCCCTCTGACCTTCTTGTTGACAATGAATCACAGAAATTGCATCGGAATTAAATACAAATGGCACAATGCCGACATAAAAACATGAAAACTGACTCTTCTTACTGTCTATGTTTTGAACCGTTCCTGTGACACAAGTTAAAGATTCCAATGCTTCACTTCGGGTTTACTGTATCCCTCTGACCTTCTTATTGACGATGAAACACAGAAATTGATTCGGAATTAAATACAAATATCACAATGCCGACTTATGTACAAGAAAACTGTCTCTTCTTACTGTCTATGTTTGAACCATTCCTGTGACACTAGTTATAGATTCCGATGCTGCACTTCAGGTTTACTGTATACCTCTGACTTTCTTATTGACGATGAAACACAGAAATTGCATCGGAATTAAATGCAATAGGCACAATGCAGACTTAAGTACAAGAAGACTGACTCTTCTTACTCTCTATGATTTGAACCATTCCTGTGACACTAGTTATAGGTTCCGATGCTTCACTTCAGGTTTACTGTATCCCTCTGACCTTCTTATAGACGATGAAACTCAGAAATTGCATCTGAATTAAGTACAAAAGACACAATGCCGAATTAAGTACAAGTAAACTGACTCTTCTTACAGTCTATGTTTTGAACCATTCCTGTGACACTAGTTATAGAATCCGAAGCTTCACTCCAGGTTTAGTGTATCCCTCTGACCTTCTTATTGACGATGAAACACAGAAGTTGCATCGGAATTAAATACAAAAGGCACAATGCCGACTTAAGTACAAGAAAACTGACTCTTCTTACTGTCTATGTTTTGAACCATTCCTGTGACACTAGTTATAGATTCCGATGCTTCACTTCAGGTTTACTGTATCCCTCTGACCTTCTTATTGACGATGAAACACAGAAATTGCATCGGAATTAAATACAAAAATCACAATGCCGACATATGTACAAGAAAACTGACTCTTCTTACTGTCTATGTTTGAACCATTCCTGTGACACTAGAAATAGATTCCGATGCTGAACTTCAGGTTTACTGTATCCTTCTGACCTTCTTGTTGACGAAGACACACAGAAATTGCATCGGAATTAAATACAAAAGGCACAATGCCGAGTCAAGTACAATAAGACCGGCTCTTCTTACTGTCTATGTTTGAAACCATTCCTGTGACACTAGTTATAGATTCCGATGCTTCACTTCAGGTTTACTGTATCCCTCTGACCTTCTTATTGACGAAGACACACAGAAATTGCATCGGAATTAAATAGAAAAGGCACAATTCCTACTTTAGTACAAGAAAACTGACCCTTCTACTGTCTATGTTTTAAGCCATTCCTGTGACACTAGTTATAGATTCCGATGTTTCGCTTCAGGTGTAATTTATCCCTTCGACCTTCTGATTGACGATGAAACACCGAAATTGCATCGGAAATAAATAGAAAAGGCACAATGCCGACTTTAGTACAAGAAAACTGAATCTTCTTACTGTCAATGTTTTTAACCATTCCAGGGACACTAGTTATAGATTCCGATGCTTAACTTCACGTTTACTGTATCCCTCTGACCTTCTTATTGACGATGAAACACAGAAATTGCATCGGAATTAAATACAAAAGGCACAATGCCGTCTTAAGTACAAGAAAAATGAGTCTTCTTACTGTCTATGTTTTGAACCATTCCTGTGACACTAGTTATAGATTCCGATGCTTCACTTCAGGTTTACTCTATCCCTCTGACCTTCTTATTGACGATGAAACACAGAAATTGCATCGGAATTAAATACAAAAGGCACAATGCCGTCGTAAGGACAAGAAAAATGAGTCTTCTTACTGTCTATGTTTTGAACCATTCCTGTGACACTAGTTATAGATTCCGATGCTTCACTTCAGGTTTACTGTGTCCCTCCGACCTTCTTATAGACGATGAAACTCAGAAATTGCATCGGAATTAAGTACAAAAGACACAATGCCGAATTAAGTACAAGTAAAGTGACTCTTCTTACAGTCTATGTTTTGAACCATTCCTGTGACACTAGTTATAGAATCCGATGCTTCCCTCCAGGTTTAGTGTATCCCTCTGACCTTCTTATTGACGATGAAACACAGAAGTTGCATCGGAATTAAATACAAAAGGCACAATGCCGACTTAAGTACAAGAAAACTGAATCTTCTTACTGTCTATGTTTTGAACCATTCCTGTGACACTAGTTATAGATTCCGATGCTTCACTTCAGGTTTACTGTATCCCTCTGACCTTCTTATTGACGATGAAACACAGAAATTGCATCGGAATTAAATACAAAAATCACAATGCCGACATATGTACAAGAAAACTGACTCTTCTTACTGTCTATGTTTGAACCATTCCTGTGACACTAGTAATAGATTCCGATGCTGAACTTCAGGTTTACTGTAACCCTCTGACCTTCTTATTGACGAAGACACACAGAAATTGCATCGGAATTAAATACAAAAGGGACAATGCCGAGTCAAGTACAACAAGACCGGCTCTTCTTACTGTCTATGTTTGAAACCATTCCTGTGACACTAGTTATAGATTCCGATGCTTCACTTCAGGTTTACTGTATCCCTCTGACCTTCTTATTGACGATGAAACACAGAAATTGCTTCGGAAATTAATAGAAAACGCACAATGCCGACTTAAGTACAAGACAACTGACTCTCCTTACTGTCTATGTTTTGAACCATTTCTGTGTCACTAGTTATTGATTCAGATTCTTCAGTTCAGGTTTACTGTATCCCTCTGACCTTTTTATTGACGATGAAACACTGAAATTGCATCGGAATTAAATACAAAATGCACAATTCCGACTTAAGTACGAGAGAACTGACTCTTCTTACTGTCTATGTTGGAACCATTCCTGTGACACTAGTTATAGATTCCGATACTGCACTTCAGGTACTGTATACCTCTGACTTTCTTATTGACGATGAAACACAGAAATTGCATCGGAATTAAATGCAATAGGCACAATGCCGACTTAGGTACAAGAAGACTGTCTCTTCTTACTCTCTATGATTTGAACCATTCTTGTGACCCTAGTTATAAATTCCAATGCTTCACTTCAGGTTTACTGTATCCCTCTGACCTTCTTATTGACGATGAAACACAGAAATTGCATCGGAATTAAATACAAAAGGCATAATGCCGACTCAAGTACAAGAAGGCTGGCTCATCTTACTGTCTATGTTTTGAACCATTCCTGTGACACTAGTTACAGATTCCGCTGCTTCACTTCAGGTACACTGTATCCCTCTGACCGTCTTATTGACGATGAAACACAGAAATTGCATCGGCATTAAATACAAAAGGCACAATGCCGACTTAAGAGCAAGAAAACTGACTCTTCTTACTGTCTATGTTTTGAACTACTCCTGTGAAACTAGTTATAGATTCCGATGCTTCACTTCAGGTTTACTGTATCCCTCTGACCATCTTATTGACGGTGAAACACAGAACTTGCATCGGAATTAAGTAGAAAAGGCACAATTCCTACTTAAGTACAAGTAAACTGACTCTTCTTACTGTCTATGTTTTAAGCCATTCCTGTGACACTAGTTACAGATTCCGATGCTTCACTTCAGGTGTACTGTATCCCTCTGACCTTCTTATAGACGATGAAACACAGAAATTGCATCGGAATTAAGTACAAAAGACACAATGCCGAATTAAGTACAAGTAAACTGACTCTTCTTACTGTCTATGTTTTGAACCATTCCTGTGACACTAGTTATAGAATCCGATGCTTCACTCCAGGTTTAGTGTATCCCTCTGACCTTCTTATTGACGATTAAACACAGAAGTTGCATCGGAATTAAATACAAAAGGCACAATGCCGACTTAAGTACTAGAAAACTGACTCTTCTTACTGTCTATGTTTTGAACCATTCCTGTGACACTAGTTATAGATTCCGATGCTTCACTTCAGGTTTACTGTATCCCTCTGACCGTCTTATTGACGATGAAACACATAAATTTCATCGGAATGTAATAGAAAAGGCACAATGCCGACTTAAGTACAAGAAAATTGACTCTTCTTTACGTCTATGTTTTGAATCATTCCTGTGACACTAGTTATAGATTCCGACGCTTCACTTCAGGTTTCTGTATACCTCTACCCTTCTTAGTGACGATGAAACACAGAAATTGCATCGGAATGAAATAGAAAAGCCACAATGCCGACTTAAGTACAAGAAGACTGACTCTTCTTCCTGTCTATTTTTTGAACCATTCCTGTGACACTAGTTATAGATTCGGATGCTTCACTTCAGGTTTTCTGTATCCCTCTGACGAACTTATTGACGATGAATCACAGAAATTGCATCGGAATTAAATAGAAAAGGCACAATGACGACTCATGTTATAGATTCAGATGCTTCACTTCAGGTTTACTGTATCCCTCTGACTTTCTTATTGACGATGAAACACAGATTGCATCGGAATTAAATACAAAAGGCACAATGCCGACTTAAGTACAAGACAACTGACTCATCTTACTGTCTATGTTTTGAACCATTTCTGTGACACTAGTTATAGATTCCGATGCTTCACTTCAGGTTTACTGTATCCCTCTGACCTTCTTATTGACGATGAAACACAGAAATTGCTTCGGAATTTAATAGGAAACGCACAATGCCGACTTAAGTACAAGACAACTGACTCTCCTTACTGTCTATGTTTTGAACCATTTCTGTGACACTAGTTATACATTCCGATGCTTCAGTTCAGGTTTACTGTATCCCTCTGACCTTCTTATTGACGATGAAACACTGAAATTGCATCGGAATTAAATACAAAAGGCACAATGCCGACTTAAGTACAAGAGAACTGACTCTTCTTACTGTCTATGTTTTGAACCATTCCTGTGACACTAGTTATAGATTCCGATGCTTCACTTCAGGTCAACTGTATCCCTCTGACCATCTTATTGACGAAGAAACACTGAAATTACATCGGAATTAAATACAAAAGGCACAATGTCGACATAAGTACAAGAAAACTGACTCTCCTTACTGTCTATGATTTGAAATATTCCTGTGACACTAGTTATAGATTCCGATGCTTCACTCCAGGTTTACTGTATCCCTCTGACTTCCTTATTGACGATGAAACACAGAAATTGTTCGGAATTAAATACAAAAGGCACAATGCGAATTAAGTACAAGTAAACTGACTCTTCTTACTGTCTATGTTTTGAACCATTCCTCCGACACTAGTTATAGGTTCCGATGCGTCACATCAGGTTTAGTGTATCCCTCTGGCCTTCTTGTTGACAATGAAACACAGAAATTGCATCGGAATTAAATAAAAATGGCACAATGCCGACATAAAAACATGAAAACTGACTCTTCTTACTGTCTATGTTTTGAACCGTTCCTGTGACACAAGTTATAGATTCCAATGCTTCACTTCGGGTTTACTGTATCCCTCTGACCTTCTTATTGACGATGAAACACAGAAATTGCATCGGAATTAAATACAAATATCACAATGCCGACTTATGTACAAGAAAACTGTCTCTGCTTACTGTCTATGTTTGAACCATTCCTGTGACACTAGTTATAGATTCCGATGCTGCACTTCAGGTTTACTGTATACCTCTGACTTTCTTATTGACGATGAAACACAGAAATTGCATCGGAATTAAATGCAATAGGCACAATGCAGACTTAAGTACAAGAAGACTGACTCTTCTTACTCTCTATGATTTGAACCATTCCTGTGACACTAGTTATAGGTTCCGATGCTTCACTTCAGGTTTACTGTATCCCTCTGACCGTCGTATTGACGATGAAACACAGAAATTGCATCGGCATTAAATACAAAAGGCACAATGCCGACTTAAGATTAAGAAAACTGACTCTTCTTACTGTCTATGTTTTGAACCACTCCTGTGAAACTAGTTATAGATTCCGATGCTTCACTTCAGGTTTACTGTATCCCTCTGACCATCTTATTGACGGTGAAACACAGAACCTGCATCGGAATTAAGTAGAAAAGGCACAATTCCTACTTAAGTACAAGTAAACTGACTCTTCTTACTGTCTATGTTTTAAGCTATTCCTGTGACACTAGTTACAGATTCCGATGCTTCACTTCAGGTGTACTGTATCCCTCCGACCTTCTGATTGACGATAAAACACCGAAATTGCATCGGAATTAAATAGAAAAGGCACAATGCCGACTTTAGTACAAGAAAACTGAATCTTCTCACTGTCTATGTTTTTAACCATTCCAGGGACACTAGTTATAGATTCCGATGCTTAACTTCACGTTTACTGTATCCCTCTGACCTTCTTATTGACGATGAAACACAGAAATTGCATTGGAATTAAATACAAAAGGCACAATGCCGACTTAAGTACAAGAAAAATGACTCTTCTTACTGTCTATGTTTTGAACCATTCCTGTGACACTACTTATAGATTCCGATGCTTCACTTCAGGTTTACTGTATCCCTCTGACCTTCGTATAGACGATGAAACACAGAAATTGCATCGGAATTAAGTACAAAAGACACAATGCCGAATTAAGTAAAAGTAAACTGACTCTTCTTACTGTCTATGTTTTGAACCATTCCTGTGACACTAGTTATAGAATCCGATGCTTCACTCCAGGTTTAGTGTATCCCTCTGACCTTCTTATTGACGATTAAACACAGAAGTTGAATCGGAATTAAATACAAAAGGCACAATGCCGACTTAAGTACTAGAAAACTGACTCTTCTTACTGTCTATGTTTTGAACCATTCCTGTGACACTAGTTATAGATTCCGATGCTTCACTTCAGGTTTACTGTATCCCTCTGACCGCCTTATTGACGATGAAACACATAAATTTCATCGGAATGTAATAGAAAAGCCACAATGCCGACTTAAGTACAAGAAAATTGACTCTTCTTAACGTCTATGTTTTGAATCATTCCTGTGACACTAGTTATAGATTCCGACGCTTCACTTCAGGTTTCTGTATACCTCTGACCTTCTTAGTGACGATGAAACACAGAAATTGCATCGGAATGAAATAGAAAAGCCACAATGCCGACTTAAGTACAAGAAGACTGACTCTTCTTCCTGTCTATCTTTTGAACCATTCCTGTGACACTAGTTATAGATTCGGATGCTTCACTTCAGGTTTTCTGTATCCCTCTGACATTCTTATTGACGATGAAACACAGAAATTGCATCGGAATTAAATACAAAAGGCACAATGCCGACACATGTTATAGATTCAGATGCTTCACTTCAGGTTTACTGTATCCCTCTGACTTTCTTATTGACGATGAAACACAGATTGCATCGGAATTAAATACAAAAGGCACAATGCCGACTTAAGTACAAGACAACTAACTCATCTTACTGTCTATGTTTTGAACCATTTCTGTGACACTAGTTATAGATTCCGATGCTTCACTTCAGGTTTACTGTATCCCTCTGACCTTCTTATTGACGATGAAACACAGAAATTGCTTCGGAATTTAATAGAAAACGCACAATGCCGACTTAAGTACAAGACAACTGACTCACCTTACTGTCTATGTTTTGAACCATTTCTGTGACACCAGTTATACATTCCGATGCTTCAGTTCAGGTTTACTGTATCCCTCTGACCTTCTTATTGACGATGAAACACTGAAATTGCATCGGAATTAAATACAAAAGGCACAATGCCGACTTAAGTACAAGAGAACTGACTCTTCTTACTGTCTATGTTTTGAACGATTCCTGTGACACTAGTTATAGATTCCGATGCTTCACTTCAGGTCAACTGTGTCCCTCTGACCATCTTATTGACGATGAAATACAGAAATTGCATCGGAATTAAATACAAACGGCTCATTGCCGAATTAAGTACAAGTAAACTGACTCTTCTTACTGTCTATGTTTTGAACCATTCCTCCGACACTAGTTATAGGTTCCGATGCGTCACTCCAGGTTTAGTGTATCCCTCTGACCTTCTTGTTGACAATGAAACACAGAAATTGCATCGGAATTAAATAAATATGGCACAATGCCGACATAAAAACATGAAAACTGACTCTTCTTACTGTCTATGTTTTGAACCGTTCCTGTGACACAAGTTATAGATTCCAATGCTTCACTTCGGGTTTACTGTATCCCTCTGACCTTCTTATTGACGATGAAACACAGAAATTGCATCGGAATTAAATACAAATATCACAATGCCGACTTATGTACAAGAAAACTGTCTCTTCTTACTGTCTATGTTTGAACCATTCCTGTGACACTAGTTATAGATTCCGATGCTGCACTTCAGGTTTACTGTATACCTCTGACTTTCTTATTGACGATGAAACACAGAAATTGCATCGGAATTAAATGCAATAGGCACAATGCAGACTTAAGTACAAGAAGACTGACTCTTCTTACTCTCTATGATTTGAACCATTCCTGTGACACTAGTTATAGGTTCCGATGCTTCACTTCAGGTTTACTGTATCCCTCTGACCTTCTTATTGACGATGAAACACAGAAATTGCATCGGAATTAAACATAAAAGGCACAATGCCGACTCAAGTACAAGAAGGCTGGCTCATCTTACTGTCTATGTTTTGAACCATTCCTGTGACACTACTTACAGATTCCGTTGCTTCACTTCAGGTACACTGTATCCCTCTGACCGTCTTATTGACGATGAAACACAGAAATTGCATCGGAATTAAATACAAAAGGCACAATGCCGAGTTAAGTACAACAAGACCGGCTCTTCTTACTGTCTATGTTTGAAACCATTCCTGTGACACTAGTTATAGATTCCGATGCTTCACTTCTGGTTTACTGTATCCCTCTGACCTTCTTATTGACGAAGACACACAGAAATTGCATCGGAATTAAATAGAAAATGCACAATTCCTACTTAAGTACAAGAAATCTGACCCTTCTACTGTCTATGTTATAAGCCATTCCTTTGACTCTAGTTATAGATTCCGATGCTTCACTTCAGGTGTACTTTATCCCTTTGACCTTCTGATTGACGATGAAACACCGAAATTGCATCGGAATTAAATAGAAAAGGCACAATGCCGACTTTAGTACAAGAAAACTGAATCTTCTTACTGTCTATGTTTTTAACCATTCCAGGGACACTAGTTATAGAATCCGATGCTTCACTCCAGGTTTAGTGTATCCCTCTGACCTTCTTATTGACGATGAAACACAGAAGTTGCATCGGAATTAAATACAAAAGGCACAATGCCGACTTAAGTACAAGAAAACTGACTCTTCTTACTGTCTATGTTTTGAACCATTCCTGTGACACTAGTTATAGATTCCGATGCTTCACTTCAGGTTTACTGTATCCCTCTGACCTTCTTATTGACGATGAAGCACTGAAATTGAATCGGAATTAAATACAAAAGGCACAATTCCGACTTAAGTAAGAGAGAACTGACTCTTCTTACAGTCTATGCTTTGAACCATTCCTGTGACACTAGTTATAGATTCCGATGCTTCACTTCAGGTTTACTGTATCCCTCTGACCTTCATATTGACGATGAAACACAGAAATTGCATCGGAATTAAATACAAAAGGCATAATGCCGACTCAAGTACAAGAAGGCTGGCTCATCTTACTGTCTATGTTTTGAACCATTCCGGTGACACTAGTTACAGATTCCGATGCTTCACTTCAGGTGTACTGTATCCCTCCGACCATCTGATTGACGATAAAACACCGAAATTGCATCGGAATTAAATTGAAAAGGCACAATGCCGACTTTAGTATAAGAAAACTGAATCTTCTTACTGTCTATGTGTTTAACCATTCCAGGGACACTAGTTATAGATTCCGATGCTTAACTTCACGTTTACTGTATCCCTCTGACCTTCTTTTTGACGATGAAACACAGAACTTGCATCGGAATAATATATAAAAGGCACAATGCCGACTGAAGTACAAGAAAACTGACTCTTCTTACTGTCTATGTTTTGAACCATTCCTGTAACACTAGTTATAGATTGCGATGCTTCACTTCAGGTTTACTATATCTCTCTGACCTTCCTTCTGACGATGAAACACAGAAAAATGCATCCGAATTTAATACAAAGGCACAATTCCTACTTAAGTACAAGAAAACTGACTCTTCTTACGGTCTATGTTTTGAACCATTCCTGTGACACTAGTTACAGAACCCGATGCTTCACTTCAGGTTTACTGTATCCCTCCGACCTTCTGATTGACGATGAAACACAGAAATTGCATCGGAATTAAATGGAAAAGGCACAATGCCGACTTTAGTACAAGTAAACTGAATCTTCTTACTGTCTATGTTTTGAACCATTCCTCTGACACTAGTTATAGATTCCGATGCTTCACTTCAGGGTTAGTGTATCCCTCTGACCTTCTTATTGACGATGAATCACAGAAATTGCATCGGAATTAAATACAAAAGGTTCAATGCCGACTTAAGTACAAGAAAACTGACTCTTCTTACTGTCTATGTTTTGAACCATTCCTGTGACACTAGTTACAGATTCCGATGCTTCACTTCAGGTTTACTGTATCCCTCTGACCTTCTTATTGACGATGAAACACAGAAATTGCATCGGAATTAAATACAAAAGGCGCAATGCCGACTCAAGTACAAGAAGACCGGCTCTTCTTACTGTTTATGTTTTGAACCATTCCTGTGACACTAGTTACAGATTCCGATGCTTCACTTCAGGTTTACTGTATCCCCCCGACCTTCTTATTGACGATGAAACACAGAACTTGCATCGGAATTAAATAGAAAAGGAGCAATGCCGACTGAAGTGCAAGAAAACTTACTATTCTTACTCTCTGTGTTTGAAACATTCCTGTGACACTAGTTATTGATTCCGATGCTTCACTTCAGGTTTACTGTATCCCTCTGACCTTCTTATTGACGATGAAACACAGAAGAATGCTTCCGAATTTAATACAAAAGGCACAATTCCTACTTAAGTACAAGAAAACTGACTCTTCTTACTGCCTATGTTTTGAACCATTCCTGTGACACTAGTTACAGATTCCGATGCTTCACTTCAGGTTTACTGTATCCCTCCGACCTTCTGATTGACGATAAAACACCGACATTGCATCGGAATTAAATAGAAAAGGCACAATGCCAACTTTAGTACACGAAAACTGAATCTTCTTACTGTCTATGTTTTTAACCATTCCAGGGACACTAGTTATAGATTCCGATGCTCACTTCACGTTTAGTGTATCCCTCTGACATTCTTATTGACGATGAAACACAGAAATTGCATCGGAATTAAATGCAAAAGGCACAATGCCGACTTAAGTACAAGAATAATGACTCCTCTTACTGTCTATGTTTTGAACCATTCCTGTGACACTAGTTATAGATTGCGATGCTTCACTTCAGGTTTACTGTATCCCTCTGACCTTCTTATAGACGATGAAACACAGAATTTGCTTCGGAATTAAGTACAAAAGACACAATGCCGAATTAAGTACTAGTAAACTGACTCTTCTTACTGTCTATGTTTTGAACCATTCCTGTGACACTAGTTATAGATTGCGATGCTTCACTTCAGGTTTACTGTATCCCTCTGACCTTCTTATAGACGAAGAAACACAGATATTGCATCGGAATTAAGTACAAAAGACACAATGCCGAATTAAGTACTAGTAAACTGACTCTTCTTACTGTCTATGTTTTGAACCATTCCTGTGACACTAGTTATAGATTCCGATGCTTCACTCCAGGTTTAGAGTATCCCTCTGACCTCCTTATTGACGATGAAACACAGAAATTGCATCGGAATTAAATACAAAATGCACAATGCCGACATAAGTACAAGAAAACTGACTCTTCTTACTGTCTTTGTTTTGAACCATTCCTCTGACACTAGTTATAGATTCCGATGCTTCACTTCAGGTTTACTGTATCCCTCTGACCTTCTTATTGACGATGAAACACAGAAATTGCATCGGAATTAAATACAAAAATCACAATGCCGACTTATGTACAAGAGGACTGACTTTTCTTGCTGTCTATGTTTGAACCATTCCTGTGACACTAGTTATAGATTCCGTGCTGCACTTCAGGTTTACTGTATCACTCTGACCTTCTTATTGACGAAGACACACAGAAATTGCATCGGAATTAAATACAAAAGGCACAATGCCGAGTCAAGTACAACAAGACCGACTCTTCTTACTGTCTATGTTTGAAACCATTCCTGTGACACTAGTTATAGATTCCGATGCTTCACTTCAGGTTTACTGTATCCCACTGACCTTCTTATTGACGATGAAACACAGAAATTGCATCGGAATTAAATACAAAAATCACAATGCCGACTAATGTACAAGAAAACTGACTCTTCTTGCTGTCTATGTTTGAACCATTCCTGTGACACTAGTTATAGATTCCGATGCTGCACTTCAGGTTTACTGTATCCCTCTGACCTTCTCATTGACGAAGACACACAGAAATTGCATCGGAATTAAATACAAAAGGCACAATGCCGACTTAAGAACAAGAAAACTGACTCTTCTTTTTGTCTATGTTTTGAACCACTCCTGTGAAACTAGTTATAGATTCCGATGCTTCACTTCAGGTTTACCGTATCCCTCTGACCTTCTTATTGACGATGAAACACAGAACTTGCATCGGAATTAAAAACAAAAGGTACAATGCCGACTGAAGTACAAGAAAACTGACTCTTCTTACTGTCTATGTTTTGAACCATTCCTGTGACACTTGTTATAGATTCCGATGCTTCACTTCAGGTTTACTGTATCCCTCTGACCTTCCTATTGACGATGAAACACAGAAAAATGCATCCGAATTTAACACAAAAGGCACAATACCTACTTAAATACAAGAAAACAGACTCTTCTTACTGTCTATGTTTTGAACCATTCCTGTGACACTAGTTACAGATTCCGATGCTTCACTTCGGGTTTTCTGTATCCCTCTGACACTCTTATTGACGATGAAACACAGAAATTGCATCCGAATTAAATACAAAAGGTACAATGCCGATTTAAATACAAGATAACTGACTCTTCTTACTGTCTATGTTTTGAACCATTGCTGTGACATTATTTAGAGATTCTGATGCTTCACGTCAGGTTTACTGTATCCCTCTGACCGTCTTGATGACGATGAAACACAGAAATTGCATCGGAATTAAATACAAAGGGCACAATGCCGACGTAAGTATAAGAAAACTTACTCTTCTTACTGTCTATGTTTTTAACCATTCCAGGGACACTAGTTATAGATTCCGATGCTTCACTTCAGGTTTACTGTATCCCTCTGACCTTCTTATTGACGATGAAACACAGAAATTGCATCGGAATTAAATACAAAAATCACAATGCCGACTTATGTACAAGAAAACTGACTCTTCTTGCTGTCTATGTTTGAACCATTCCTGTGACACTAGTTATAGATTCCGATGCTTCACTTCAGGTTTACTGTATCCCTCTGACCTTCTTATTGACGATGAAACACAGAACTTGCATCGGAATTAAATACAAAAGGCACAATGCCGACTGAAGTACAAGAAAACTGACACTTCTTACTGTCTATGTTTTGAACCATTCCTGTGACACTAGTTATAGATTCCGATGCTTCACTTCAGGTTTACTGTATCCCTCTGACCTTCCTATTGACGATGAAACACAGAAAAATGCATCCGAATTTAATACAAAAGGCTCAATTCCTACTTAAGTACAAGAAAACTGACTCTTCTTACTGTCTATGTTTTGAACCATTCCTGTGACACTAGTTACAGATTCCGATGCTTCACTTGAGGTTTACTGTATCCCTCCGACCTTCTGATTGACGATGAAACACAGAAATTGCATGTTAATTAAATAGAAAAGGCACAATCCCGACTTTTGTACAAGAAAACCGACTCTTCTTACTGTCTATGTTTTAACCATTATAGGGACACTAGTTATAGATTCCGATGCTTCACTTCAGGTTTACTGTATCCCTCTGACATTCTTATTGACGATGAAACACAGAAATTGCATCCGAATTAAATACAAAAGGCACAATGCCGATTTAAATACAAGAAAACTGACTCTTCTTACTGTCTATGCTTTGAACCATTGCTGTGACATTATTTACAGATTCTGATGCTTCACGTCAGGTTTACTGTATCCCTGTGACCGTCTTGATGACGATGAAACACAGAAATTGCATCGGAATTAAATACAAAGGGCACAATGCCGAAGTAATTACAAGAAAACTGACTCTTCTTACTGTCTATGTTTTTAACCATTCCAGGGACACTAGTTATAGATTCTGATGGTTTACTTCAGGTTTACTGTATCCCTCTGACCTTCTTATTGACGATGAAACACAGAAATTGCATCGGAATTAAATACAAAAGGCACAATGCCGACTTAAGTACAAGAAAACTGACTCTTCTTACTGTCTATGTTTTAACCATTCCGGTGACACTAGTTATAGATTCCGATGCTTCACTTTATGTATACTGTATCCCTCTGACCTTCTTATAGACGATGAAACACAGAAATTGCATCGGAATTATATACAATAGGCACAAGGCCGAATTAAGTACAAGTAAACTGACTCTTCTTACTGTTTATGTTTTGAACCATTCCTGTGACATTAGTTATAGATTCCGATGCTTCACTTCAGGTTTAGTGTATCCCTCTGACCTTCTTATTGACGATGAAACAAGGAAATTGCATCGGAATTAAATACAAAAGGTTCAATGCCGACTTAAGTACAAGAAAACTGACTCTTCTTACTGTCTATGTTTTGAACCATTCCTGTGACACTAGTTACAGATTCCGATGCTTCACTTGAGGTTTACTGTATCCCTCCGACCTTCTGATTGACGATGAAACACAGAAATTGCATGTTAATTAAATAGAAAAGGCACAATCCCGACTTTTGTACAAGAAAACCGACTCTTCTTACTGTCTATGTTTTAACCATTATAGGGACACTAGTTATAGATTCCGATGCTTCACTTCAGGTTTACTGTATCCCTCTGACATTCTTATTGACGATGAAACACAGAAATTGCATCCGAATTAAATACAAAAGGCACAATGCCGATTTAAATACAAGAAAACTGACTCTTCTTACTGTCTATGCTTTGAACCATTGCTGTGACATTATTTACAGATTCTGATGCTTCACGTCAGGTTTACTGTATCCCTGTGACCGTCTTGATGACGATGAAACACAGAAATTGCATCGGAATTAAATACAAAGGGCACAATGCCGAAGTAATTACAAGAAAACTGACTCTTCTTACTGTCTATGTTTTTAACCATTCCAGGGACACTAGTTATAGATTCTGATGGTTTACTTCAGGTTTACTGTATCCCTCTGACCTTCTTATTGACGATGAAACACAGAAATTGCATCGGAATTAAATACAAAAGGCACAATGCCGACTTAAGTACAAGAAAACTGACTCTTCTTACTGTCTATGTTTTAACCATTCCGGTGACACTAGTTATAGATTCCGATGCTTCACTTTATGTATACTGTATCCCTCTGACCTTCTTATAGACGATGAAACACAGAAATTGCATCGGAATTATATACAATAGGCACAAGGCCGAATTAAGTACAAGTAAACTGACTCTTCTTACTGTTTATGTTTTGAACCATTCCTGTGACATTAGTTATAGATTCCGATGCTTCACTTCAGGTTTAGTGTATCCCTCTGACCTTCTTATTGACGATGAAACAAGGAAATTGCATCGGAATTAAATACAAAAGGCACAATGCCGACTTAAGTACAAGAGAACTGACTCTTCTTACTGTCTATGTTTTGAACCATTCCTCCGACACTAGTTATAGGTTCCGATGCGTCACTCCAGGTTTAGTGTATCCCTCTGACCTTCTTGTTGACAATGAAACACAGAAATTGCATCGGAATTAAATAAATATGGCACAATGCCGACATAAAAACATGAAAACTGACTCTTCTTACTGTCTATGTTTTGAACCGTTCCTGTGACACAAGTTATAGATTCCAATGCTTCACTTCGGGTTTACTGTATCCCTCTGACCTTCTTATTGACGATGAAACACAGAAATTGCATCGGAATTAAATACAAATATCACAATGCCGACTTATGTACAAGAAAACTGTCTCTTCTTACTGTCTATGTTTGAACCATTCCTGTGACACTAGTTATAGATTCCGATGCTGCACTTCAGGTTTACTGTATACCTCTGACTTTCTTATTGACGATGAAACACAGAAATTGCATCGGAATTAAATGCAATAGGCACAATGCAGACTTAAGTACAAGAAGACTGACTCTTCTTACTCTCTATGATTTGAACCATTCCTGTGACACTAGTTATAGGTTCCGATGCTTCACTTCAGGTTTACTGTATCCCTCTGACCTTCTTATTGACGATGAAACACAGAAATTGCATCGGAATTAAACATAAAAGGCACAATGCCGACTCAAGTACAAGAAGGCTGGCTCATCTTACTGTCTATGTTTTGAACCATTCCGGTGACACTAGTTGCAGATTCCGATGCTTCACTTCAGGTGTACTGTATCCCTCCGACCATCTGATTGACGATAAAACACCGAAATTGCATCGGAATTAAATTGAAAAGGCACAATGCCGACTTTAGTATAAGAAAACTGAATCTTCTTACTGTCTATGTGTTTAACCATTCCAGGGACACTAGTTATAGATTCCGATGCTTAACTTCACGTTTACTGTATCCCTCTGACCTTCTTTTTGACGATGAAACACAGAACTTGCATCGGAATAATATATAAAAGGCACAATGCCGACTGAAGTACAAGAAAACTGACTCTTCTTACTGTCTATGTTTTGAACCATTCCTGTAACACTAGTTATAGATTGCGATGCTTCACTTCAGGTTTACTATATCTCTCTGACCTTCCTTCTGACGATGAAACACAGAAAAATGCATCCGAATTTAATACAAAGGCACAATTCCTACTTAAGTACAAGAAAACTGACTCTTCTTACAGTCTATGTTTTGAACCATTCCTGTGACACTAGTTACAGAACCCGATGCTTCACTTCAGGTTTACTGTATCCCTCCGACCTTCTGATTGACGATGAAACACAGAAATTGCATCGGAATTAAATGGAAAAGGCACAATGCCGACTTTAGTACAAGTAAACTGAATCTTCTTACTGTCTATGTTTTGAACCATTCCTCTGACACTAGTTATAGATTCCGATGCTTCACTTCAGGGTTAGTGTATCCCTCTGACCTTCTTATTGACGATGAATCACAGAAATTGCATCGGAATTAAATACAAAAGGTTCAATGCCGACTTAAGTACAAGAAAACTGACTCTTCTTACTGTCTATGTTTTGAACCATTCCTGTGACACTAGTTACAGATTCCGATGCTTCACTTCAGGTTTACTGTATCCCTCTGACCTTCTTATTGACGATGAAACACAGAAATTGCATCGGAATTAAATACAAAAGGCGCAATGCCGACTCAAGTACAAGAAGACCGGCTCTTCTTACTGTTTATGTTTTGAACCATTCCTGTGACACTAGTTACAGATTCCGATGCTTCACTTCAGGTTTACTGTATCCCCCCGACCTTCTTATTGACGATGAAACACAGAACTTGCATCGGAATTAAATAGAAAAGGAGCAATGCCGACTGAAGTGCAAGAAAACTTACTATTCTTACTCTCTGTGTTTGAAACATTCCTGTGACACTAGTTATTGATTCCGATGCTTCACTTCAGGTTTACTGTATCCCTCTGACCTTCTTATTGACGATGAAACACAGAAGAATGCTTCCGAATTTAATACAAAAGGCACAATTCCTACTTAAGTACAAGAAAACTGACTCTTCTTACTGCCTATGTTTTGAACCATTCCTGTGACACTAGTTACAGATTCCGATGCTTCACTTCAGGTTTACTGTATCCCTCCGACCTTCTGATTGACGATAAAACACCGACATTGCATCGGAATTAAATAGAAAAGGCACAATGCCAACTTTAGTACACGAAAACTGAATCTTCTTACTGTCTATGTTTTTAACCATTCCAGGGACACTAGTTATAGATTCCGATGCTCACTTCACGTTTAGTGTATCCCTCTGACATTCTTATTGACGATGAAACACAGAAATTGCATCGGAATTAAATGCAAAAGGCACAATGCCGACTTAAGTACAAGAATAATGACTCCTCTTACTGTCTATGTTTTGAACCATTCCTGTGACACTAGTTATAGATTGCGATGCTTCACTTCAGGTTTACTGTATCCCTCTGACCTTCTTATAGACGATGAAACACAGAATTTGCTTCGGAATTAAGTACAAAAGACACAATGCCGAATTAAGTACTAGTAAACTGACTCTTCTTACTGTCTATGTTTTGAACCATTCCTGTGACACTAGTTATAGATTGCGATGCTTCACTTCAGGTTTACTGTATCCCTCTGACCTTCTTATAGACGATGAAACACAGATATTGCATCGGAATTAAGTACAAAAGACACAATGCCGAATTAAGTACTAGTAAACTGACTCTTCTTACTGTCTATGTTTTGAACCATTCCTGTGACACTAGTTATAGATTCCGATGCTTCACTCCAGGTTTAGAGTATCCCTCTGACCTCCTTATTGACGATGAAACACAGAAATTGCATCGGAATTAAATACAAAATGCACAATGCCGACATAAGTACAAGAAAACTGACTCTTCTTACTGTCTTTGTTTTGAACCATTCCTCTGACACTAGTTATAGATTCCGATGCTTCACTTCAGGTTTACTGTATCCCTCTGACCTTCTTATTGACGATGAAACACAGAAATTGCATCGGAATTAAATACAAAAATCACAATGCCGACTTATGTACAAGAGGACTGACTTTTCTTGCTGTCTATGTTTGAACCATTCCTGTGACACTAGTTATAGATTCCGTGCTGCACTTCAGGTTTACTGTATCACTCTGACCTTCTTATTGACGAAGACACACAGAAATTGCATCGGAATTAAATACAAAAGGCACAATGCCGAGTCAAGTACAACAAGACCGACTCTTCTTACTGTCTATGTTTGAAACCATTCCTGTGACACTAGTTATAGATTCCGATGCTTCACTTCAGGTTTACTGTATCCCACTGACCTTCTTATTGACGATGAAACACAGAAATTGCATCGGAATTAAATACAAAAATCACAATGCCGACTAATGTACAAGAAAACTGACTCTTCTTGCTGTCTATGTTTGAACCATTCCTGTGACACTAGTTATAGATTCCGATGCTGCACTTCAGGTTTACTGTATCCCTCTGACCTTCTCATTGACGAAGACACACAGAAATTGCATCGGAATTAAATACAAAAGGCACAATGCCGACTTAAGAACAAGAAAACTGACTCTTCTTTTTGTCTATGTTTTGAACCACTCCTGTGAAACTAGTTATAGATTCCGATGCTTCACTTCAGGTTTACCGTATCCCTCTGACCTTCTTATTGACGATGAAACACAGAACTTGCATCGGAATTAAAAACAAAAGGTACAATGCCGACTGAAGTACAAGAAAACTGACTCTTCTTACTGTCTATGTTTTGAACCATTCCTGTGACACTTGTTATAGATTCCGATGCTTCACTTCAGGTTTACTGTATCCCTCTGACCTTCCTATTGACGATGAAACACAGAAAAATGCATCCGAATTTAACACAAAAGGCACAATACCTACTTAAATACAAGAAAACAGACTCTTCTTACTGTCTATGTTTTGAACCATTCCTGTGACACTAGTTACAGATTCCGATGCTTCACTTCGGGTTTTCTGTATCCCTCTGACACTCTTATTGACGATGAAACACAGAAATTGCATCCGAATTAAATACAAAAGGCACAATGCCGATTTAAATACAAGATAACTGACTCTTCTTACTGTCTATGTTTTGAACCATTGCTGTGACATTATTTAGAGATTCTGATGCTTCACGTCAGGTTTACTGTATCCCTCTGACCGTCTTGATGACGATGAAACACAGAAATTGCATCGGAATTAAATACAAAGGGCACAATGCCGACGTAAGTATAAGAAAACTTACTCTTCTTACTGTCTATGTTTTTAACCATTCCAGGGACACTAGTTATAGATTCCGATGCTTCACTTCAGGTTTACTGTATCCCTCTGACCTTCTTATTGACGATGAAACACAGAAATTGCATCGGAATTAAATACAAAAATCACAATGCCGACTTATGTACAAGAAAACTGACTCTTCTTGCTGTCTATGTTTGAACCATTCCTGTGACACTAGTTATAGATTCCGATGCTTCACTTCAGGTTTACTGTATCCCTCTGACCTTCTTATTGACGATGAAACACAGAACTTGCATCGGAATTAAATACAAAAGGCACAATGCCGACTGAAGTACAAGAAAACTGACACTTCTTACTGTCTATGTTTTGAACCATTCCTGTGACACTAGTTATAGATTCCGATGCTTCACTTCAGGTTTACTGTATCCCTCTGACCTTCCTATTGACGATGAAACACAGAAAAATGCATCCGAATTTAATACAAAAGGCTCAATTCCTACTTAAGTACAAGAAAACTGACTCTTCTTACTGTCTATGTTTTGAACCATTCCTGTGACACTAGTTACAGATTCCGATGCTTCACTTGAGGTTTACTGTATCCCTCCGACCTTCTGATTGACGATGAAACACAGAAATTGCATGTTAATTAAATAGAAAAGGCACAATCCCGACTTTTGTACAAGAAAACCGACTCTTCTTACTGTCTATGTTTTAACCATTATAGGGACACTAGTTATAGATTCCGATGCTTCACTTCAGGTTTACTGTATCCCTCTGACATTCTTATTGACGATGAAACACAGAAATTGCATCCGAATTAAATACAAAAGGCACAATGCCGATTTAAATACAAGAAAACTGACTCTTCTTACTGTCTATGCTTTGAACCATTGCTGTGACATTATTTACAGATTCTGTGCTTCACGTCAGGTTTACTGTATCCCTGTGACCGTCTTGATGACGATGAAACACAGAAATTGCATCGGAATTAAATACAAAGGGCACAATGCCGAAGTAATTACAAGAAAACTGACTCTTCTTACTGTCTATGTTTTTAACCATTCCAGGGACACTAGTTATAGATTCTGATGGTTTACTTCAGGTTTACTGTATCCCTCTGACCTTCTTATTGACGATGAAACACAGAAATTGCATCGGAATTAAATACAAAAGGCACAATGCCGACTTAAGTACAAGAAAACTGACTCTTCTTACTGTCTATGTTTTAACCATTCCGGTGACACTAGTTATAGATTCCGATGCTTCACTTTATGTATACTGTATCCCTCTGACCTTCTTATAGACGATGAAACACAGAAATTGCATCGGAATTATATACAATAGGCACAAGGCCGAATTAAGTACAAGTAAACTGACTCTTCTTACTGTTTATGTTTTGAACCATTCCTGTGACATTAGTTATAGATTCCGATGCTTCACTTCAGGTTTAGTGTATCCCTCTGACCTTCTTATTGACGATGAAACAAGGAAATTGCATCGGAATTAAATACAAAAGGTTCAATGCCGACTTAAGTACAAGAAAACTGACTCTTCTTACTGTCTATGTTTTGAACCATTCCTGTGACACTAGTTACAGATTCCGATGCTTCACTTGAGGTTTACTGTATCCCTCCGACCTTCTGATTGACGATGAAACACAGAAATTGCATGTTAATTAAATAGAAAAGGCACAATCCCGACTTTTGTACAAGAAAACCGACTCTTCTTACTGTCTATGTTTTAACCATTATAGGGACACTAGTTATAGATTCCGATGCTTCACTTCAGGTTTACTGTATCCCTCTGACATTCTTATTGACGATGAAACACAGAAATTGCATCCGAATTAAATACAAAAGGCACAATGCCGATTTAAATACAAGAAAACTGACTCTTCTTACTGTCTATGCTTTGAACCATTGCTGTGACATTATTTACAGATTCTGATGCTTCACGTCAGGTTTACTGTATCCCTGTGACCGTCTTGATGACGATGAAACACAGAAATTGCATCGGAATTAAATACAAAGGGCACAATGCCGAAGTAATTACAAGAAAACTGACTCTTCTTACTGTCTATGTTTTTAACCATTCCAGGGACACTAGTTATAGATTCTGATGGTTTACTTCAGGTTTACTGTATCCCTCTGACCTTCTTATTGACGATGAAACACAGAAATTGCATCGGAATTAAATACAAAAGGCACAATGCCGACTTCAGTACAAGAAAACTGACTCTTCTTACTGTCTATGTTTTAACCATTCCGGTGACACTAGTTATAGATTCCGATGCTTCACTTTATGTATACTGTATCCCTCTGACCTTCTTATAGACGATGAAACACAGAAATTGCATCGGAATTATATACAATAGGCACAAGGCCGAATTAAGTACAAGTAAACTGACTCTTCTTACTGTTTATGTTTTGAACCATTCCTGTGACATTAGTTATAGATTCCGATGCTTCACTTCAGGTTTAGTGTATCCCTCTGACCTTCTTATTGACGATGAAACAAGGAAATTGCATCGGAATTAAATACAAAAGGTTCAATGCCGACTTAAGTACAAGAAAACTGACTCTTCTTACTGTCTATGTTTTGAACCATTCCTGTGACACTAGTTACAGATTCCGATGCTTCACTTCAGGTTAACTGTATCCCTCTGACCTTCTTATTGACGATGAAACACCGAAATTGCATCGGAATTAAATAGAAAATGCACAATGCCGACTTTAGTACATGAAAACTGAATTTTCTTACTGTCTTTGTTTTTAACCATTCCAGGGACACTAGTTATTCATTCCGATGCTTCACGTCACGTTTGCTGTATCCCTCTGACATTCTTATTGACGATGAAACACAGAAATTGCATCGGATTTAAATACAAAAGGCACAATTCCGACTTAAGTACAAGAAAAATGACTCCTCTTACTGTCTATGTTTTGAACCATTCCTCTGACACTAGTTATAGATTGCGATGCTTCACTTCAGGTTTACTGTATCCCTCTGACCTTCTTATAGATGATGAAACACTGATATTGCATCGGAATTAAGTACAAAAGACACAATGCCGAATTAAGTACAAGTAAACTGACTCTTCTTACTGTCTATGTTTTGAACCATTCCTGTGACACTAGTTATAGATTCCGATGCTTCACTTCAGGTTTACTGTAACCCTCTGACCTTCTTATTGACGATGAAACACAGAACTTGCATCGGAATTAAATACAAAAGGCACAATGCCGACAGAAGTACAAGAAAACTGACTCTTCTTACTGTCTATGTTTTGAACCATTCCTGTGCCACTAGTTACAGATTCCGATGCTTCACTTCAGGATTACTGTATCCCTCCGACCTTCTGATTGGCGATGAAACACAGAAATTGCATCGGAATTAAATAGAAAAGGCACAATGCTGACTTTTGTACAAGAAAACTGACTCTTCTTACTGTCTATGTTTTAACCATTCCAGGGACACTAGTTATAGATTCCGATGATTCACTTCAGGTTTACTGTATCCCTCTGACCTTCTTATTGACGATGAAACACAGAAATTGCATCCGAATTAAATACAAAAGGCACAATGCCGATTTACATACAAGAAAACTGACTCTTCTTACTGTCTATGTTTTGAACCATTGCTGTGACATTATTTACAGATTCTGATGCTTCACGTCAGGTTTACTGTATCCCTGTGACCGTCTTGATGACGATGAAACACAGAAATTGCATCGGAATTAAATACAAAGGGCACAATGCCGACGTAAGTACAAGAAAACTGACTCTTCTTACTGTCTATGTTTTTAACAATTCCAGGGACACTAGTTATAGATTGCGATGGTTTACTTCAGGTTTACTGTATCCCTCTGACCTTCTTATTGACGATGAAACACAAAAATTGCATCGGACTTAAATACAAAAGGCACAATGCCGACTTAAGTACAAGAAAACTGACTCTTCTTACTGTCTATGTTTTTAACCATTCCGGTGACACTAGTTATAGATTCCGATGCTTCACTTCATGTTTACTGTATCCCTCTGACCATCTTATAGACGATGAAACACAGTAATTGCATCGGAATTATATACAAAAGGCACAATGCCGAATTAAGTACAAGTAAACTGACTCTTCTTACTGTTTATGTTTTGAACCATTCCTGTGACACTAGTTATAGATTCCGATGCTTCACTTCAGGTTTAGTGTATCCCTCTGACCTTCTTATTGACGATGAAACACAGAAATTGCATCGGAATTAAATACAAAATGTTCAATGCCGACCTAAGTACAAGAAAACTGACTCTTCTTACTGTCTATGATTTTAACCATTCCAGGGACACTAGTTATAGATTGCGATGGTTTACTTCAGGTTTACTGTATCCCTCTGACCTTCTTATTGACGATGAAACACAAATATTGCATCGGACTTAAATACAAAAGGCACAATGCCGACTTAAGTACAAGAAAACTGACTCTTCTTACTGTCTATGTTTTTAACCATTCCGGTGATACTAGTTATAGATTCCGATGCTTCACTTCATGTTTACTGTATCCCTCTGACCATCTTATAGACGATGAAACACAGTAATTGCATCGGAATTATATATAAAAGGCACAATGCCGAATTAAGTACAAGTAAACTGACTCTTCTCACTGTTTATGTTTTGAACCATTCCTGTGACACTAGTTACAGATTCCGATGGTTCACTTCAGGTTTACTGTATCCCTCTGACCTTCTTATTGACGATGAAACACAGAAATTGCATCGGAATTAAATACAAAAGGCACTATGCCGACTCAAGTACAAGAAGACCGGTTCTTCTTACTGTTCATGTTTTGAACCATTCCTGTGACACTAGCTACAGATTCCGATGCTTCACTTCAGGTTTACTGTATCCCTCTGACCTTCTTATTGACGATGAAACACAGAACTTGCATCGGAATTAAATTGAAAAGGCACAATGCCGACTGAAGTACAAGAAAACTGAATCTTCTTACTGTCTATGTTTTTAACCATTCCAGGGACACTAGTTATAGATTCCGATGCTTCACGTCACGTTTACTGTATCCCTCTGACATTCGTATTGACGATGAAACACTGAAATTACATCGGAATTAAATACAAATGGCCCAATGCCGACTTAAGTACAAGAAAACTGACACTTCTTACTGTCTATGTTTTGATCCATTCCTGTGACACTAGTTACTGATTCCGATGCTTCACTTCAGGTTTACTGTATCCCTCCGACCTCCTGATTGACGATGAAACACCGAAATTGCATCGGAATTAAATAGAAAATGCACAATGCCGACTTTAGTACATGAAAACTGAATCTTCTTACTGGCTATGTTTTTAACCATTCCAGGGACACTAGTTATAGATTCCGATGCTTCACGTCACGTTTACTGTACCCCTCTGACATTCTTATTGACGATGAAACACAGAAATTGCATCGGAATTAAATACAAATGGCACAATTCCGACTTAAGTACAAGAAAAATGACTCCTCTTACTGTCTATGGTTTGAACCATTCCTGTGACACTAGTTATAGATTGCGATGCTTCACTTCAGGTTTACTGTATCCCTCTGACCTTTTTATTAACGATGAAACACAGAAATTGCATCGGAATTAAATACAAAATGCACAATGCCGAGTCAAGTACAACAAGACCGGCTCTTCTTACTGTTTATGTTTGAAACCATTCCTGTGACACTAGTTATAGATTCCGATGCTTCACTTCAGGTTTACTGTATCCCTCTGACCTTCTTATAGACGAAGACACACAGAAATTGCATCGGCATTAAATACAAAAGGCACAATGCCGACTTACGAACAAGAAAACTGACTCTTCTTACTGTCTATGTTTTGAACCACTCCTGTGAAACTAGTTATAGATTCCGATGCTTCACTTCAGGTTTACTGTATCCCTCTGACCTTCTTATTGACGATGAAACACAGAACTTGCATCGGAATTAAATACAAAAGGCACAATACCGACTGAAGTACAAGAAAACTGACTCTTCTTACTGTCTATGTTTTGAACCATTCCTGTGACACTAGTTATAGATTCCGATGCTTCACTTCAGGTTTACTGTATCCCTCTGACCTTCCTATTGACGATGAAACACAGAAAAATGCATCCGAATTTAATACAAAAGGCACAATTCCTACTTAAGTACAAGAAAACTGAGTCTTCTTACTGTCTATGTTTTGAATTATTCCTGTGACACTAGTTACAGATTCCGATGCTTCACTTCAGGTTTACTGTATCCCTCCGACCTTCTGATTGACGATGAAACACAGAAATTGCATCGGAATTAAATAGAAAAGGCACAATGCCGAAATTAGTACAAGAAAACTGACTCTTCTTACTGTCTATGTTTTAACCATTCCAGGGACACTAGTTATAGATTCCGATGCTTCACTTCAGGTTTACTGTGTCCCTCTGACCTTCTTATTGACGATGAAACACAGAAATTGCATCCGAATTAAATACAAAAGGCACAATGCCGATTTAAATACAAGAAAACTGACTCTTCTTACTGTCTATGTTTTGAACCATTTCTGTGACATTATTTACAGATTCTGATGCTTCACGTCAGGTTCACTGTATCCCTCTGACCGTCTTGATGACGATGAAACACAGAAATCGAATCGGAATTAAATACAAAGGGCTTAATGCCGACGTAAGTACAAGAAAACTGACTCTTCTTACTGTCTATGTTTTTAACCATTCCAGGGACACTAGTTATAGATTCCGATGGTTTACTTCGGGTTTACGGCATCCCCCTGACCTTCGTATTGACGATGAAACACTGAAATTGCATCGGAATTAAATACAAAAGGCACAATGCCGACTTAAGTACAAGAGAACTGACTCTTCTTACTGACTATGTTTTTAACCGTTCCGGTGACACTAGTTATAAATTCCGATGCTTCACTTCATGTTAACTGTATCCCTCTGACCTTCTTATAGACGACGAATCACTGAAATTGCATCGGAATTAAATACAAAAGGCACAATGCCGACTTAAGTACAAGAAGGCTGGCTCATCTTACTGTCTATGTTTTAAACCATTCCTGTGACACTGGTTATAGATTCCGATGCTTCACTTCAGTTTTACTGTATCCCTCTGACCTTATTATTGACGATGAAACTCAGAAATCGAATCGGAATTAAATACAAAGGGCTTAATGCCGACGTAAGTACAAGAAAACTGACTCTTCTTACTGTCTATGTTTTTAACCATTCCAGGGACACTAGTTATAGATTCCGATGGTTTACTTCGGGTTTACTGCATCCCCCTGACCTTCGTATTGACGATGAAACACAGAAATCGAATCGGAATTAAATACAAAGGGCTTAATGCCGACTTAAGTACAAGAAAACTGACTCTTCTTACTGTCTATGTTTTTAACCATTCCAGGGACACTAGTTATAGATTCCGATGGTTTACTTCGGGTTTACTGCATCCCCCTGACCTTCGTATTGACGATGAAACACTGAAATTGCATCGGAATTAAATACAAAAGGCACAATGCCGAATTAAGTACAAGTAAACTGACTCTTCTTACTGTCTACGTTTTGAACCATTCCTGTGACACTAGTTATAGATTCCGATGCCTCACTTCAGGTTTAGTGTATCCTTCGGACCTTCTTATTGACGATGAAACACAGAAATTGCATCGGAATTAAATACAAAATGTTCAATGCCGACTTAAGTACAAGAAAACTGACTCTTCTTACTGTCTATGTTTTGAACCATTCCTGTGACACTAGTTACAGATTCCGATGCTTCAATTCAGGTTTGCTGTATCCCTATGACCTTCTTATTGACTGTGAAACACAGAAATTGCATCTGAAATAATTACAAATGGCACAATGCCGACTCAAGTACAAGAAGGCCGGCTCTTCTTACTGTTTATGTTTTGAACCATTCCTGTGACATTTGTTATATATGTCGATGCTTCACTTGAGGTTCACTGAATCCCGCTAACCTCCTTATTGACGATGAAACACAGAAATGCTTCGGAATTAAATACAAAAGGCACAATGCCGACTCAAGTACAAGAAGGCTGGCTCATCTTACTGTCTATGTTTTAAACCATTCCTGTGACACTAGTTATAGATTCCGATGCTTCACTTCAGGTTTACTGTATCACTCTGACCTTCTTATTGATGATGAAACACAGAAATTGCATCGAAATTAAATAGAAAAGGCACAATGCCGACTTAAGTACAAGACAACTGACTCTTCTTACTGTCTATGTTTTGAACCATTCCTGTGACACTAGTTATAGATTCCGATGCTTCACTTCAGGTTTACTGTATCCCTCCGACCTTCGTATTCACGATGAAACACAGAAATTGCATCGGAATTAAATACAAAAGGCACAATGCCTACTTAAGTACAAGAAAACTGACTCTTCTTCCTGTCTATGTTTGAACCATTCCTGTGACACTAGTTATAGTTTCCGATGCTTCACATCAGGTTTACTGTATCCCTCTGCCCTTCTTATTGACGATGAAACACAGAAATTGCATCGGCATTAAATAGAAAAGGCACAATGGCGACTTAAGTACAAGAAAACTGACTCTTCTTACTGTCTATATTTTGAACCATTCCTGTGACACTGGTTATAGATTCCGATGCTTCACTTCAGTTTTACTGTATCCCTCTGACCTTATTATTGACGATGAAACACAGAAATTGCATCGGAATTGAATACAAAAGGCACAATGCCTACTAAAGTACAAGAAAACTGACTCTTCTTCCTGTCTATGTTTGAACCATTCCTGTGACACTAGTTATAGATTCCGATGCTTCACTTCAGGTTTCCTATATCCCTCCGACCTCCTTATGGACGATGAAACACAGAAATTGCATCGGAATTAAATACAAAATGCACAATGCCGACTTTAGTACAAGAAAACTGACTCTTCTTACTGTCTTTGTTTTGAACAATTCCTGTGACACTAGTTATAGATTCCGATGCTTCACTTCAGGTTTACTGTATCCCTCTGACCATCCTATTGACGATGAAACACAGAAAAATGCATCCGAATTTAATACAAAAGGCACAATTCCTACTTAAGTACAAGAAAACTGACTCTTCTTTCTGTCTATGTTTTGAATTATTCCTGTGACACTAGTTACAGATTCCGATGCTTCACTTCAGGTTTACTGTATCCCTCCGACCTTCTGATTGACGATGAAACACAGAAATTGCATCTGAATTAAATAGAAAAGGCACAATGCCGACTTTAGTACAAGAAAACTGACTCTTCTTACTGTCTATGTGTTAACCATTACAGGGACGCTAGTTATAGATTCCGATGCTTCACTTCAGGTTTACTGTATCCCTCTGACCTTCTTATCGACGATGAAACACAGAAATTGCATCCGAATTAAATACAAAAGGCACAATGCCGATTTAAATGCAAGAAAACTGACTCTTCTTACTGTCTATGTTTTGAACCATTGCTGTGACATTATTTACAGTTTCTGATGCTTCACGTCAGGTTTACTGTATCCCTCTGACCGTCTTGATGACGATGAAACACAGAAATTGCATCGGAATTAAATACAAAGGGCACAATGCCGACGTAAGTACAAGAAAACTGACTCTTCTTACTGTCTATGTTTTTAACCATTCCAGGGACACTAGTTATAGATTCCGATGGTTTACTTCATGTTTACTGTATCCCTCTGACCTTCTTATTGACGATGAAACACAGAAATTGCATCGGAATTAAATACAAAAGGCACAATGCTGACTTAAGTACAAGAAAACTGACTCTTCTTACCGTCTATGTTTTTAACCAATCCGGTGACACTAGTTATAAATTCCGATGCTTCACTTCATGTTTACTGTATCCCTCTGACCTTCTTATAGACGACGAATCACAGAAATTGCATCGGAATTAAATACAAAAGGCACAATGCCGAATTAAGTACAAGTAAACTGACTCTTCTTACTGTCTATGTTTTGAACCATTCCTGTGACACTAGTTATTGATTCCGATGCTTCACTTCAGTTTTAGTGTATCCCTCGGACCTTCTTATTGACGATGAAACACAGAAATTGCATCGGAATTAAATACAAAATGTTCAATGCCGGCTTAAGTACAAGAAAACTGACTCTTCTTACTGTCTATGTTTTTAACAATTCCTGTGACACTAGTTACAGATTCCGATGCTTCACTTCAGGTTTACTGTATCCCTCTGACCTTCATATTGACGATGAAACACCGAAATTGCATCGGAAATAAATACAAATGACACAATGCCGACTCAAGTACAAGAAGACCGGCTCTTCTTACTGTTTATGGTTTGAACCATTCCTGTGACATTTGTTATATATGTCGATGCTTCACTTGAGGTTCACTGTATCCCGCTAACCTCCTTATTGACGATGAAACACAGAAATGCATCGGAATTAAATACAAAAGGCACAATGCCGACTCAAGTACAAGAAGGCTGGTTCATCTTACTGTCTATGTTTTAATCCATTCCTGTGACACTAGTTATAGATTCCGATGCTTCACTTCAGGTTTACTGTAGCACTCTGACCTTCTTATTGATGATGAAACTCAGAAATTGCATCGAAATTAAATAGAAAAGGCACAATGCCGACTTAAGTACAAGAAAACTGACTCTTCTTACTGTCTATGTTTTGAACCATTCCTGTGATACTAGTTATAGTTTCCGATGCTTCACTTCAGGTTTACAGTATCCCTCTGACCCACTTATTGACGATGAAACACAGAAATTGCATCGGAATTAAATACAAAAGGCACAATGCCGACTTAAGGACACAAAAACTGACTCTTCTTACTGTCTATGTTTTGAACCACTCCTGTGACAATAGTTATAGATTCCGATGCTTCACTTCAGATTTACTGTATCCCTCTGACCTTCTTATTGACGATGAAACACAGAAATTTCATCGGAATTAAATACAAAAGGCACAATGCCGACTCAAGTACAAGAAAGCTGGCTCATCTTACTGTCTATGTTTTGAACCATTCCTGTGACACTACTTATAAATTCCGTTGCCTCACTTCAGGTTTACTGTATCCCTCTGACCTTCTTATTGACGATGAAACACAGAAATTGCATCGGAATTAAATAGAAAAGGCACAATGGCGACTTAAGTACAAGAAAACAGACTCTTCTTACTATCTACGTTTTTAACCATTCCTGTGATTCTAGTTATAGTTTCCGATGCTTCACTTCAGGTTTACAGTATCCCTCCGACCTTCTTATGGACGATGAAACACAGAAATTGCATCGGAATTAAATACAAAATGCACAATGCCGTCTTAAGTACAAGAAAACTGACTCTTCTTACTGTCTATGTTTTGAACCATTCCTGTGACACTAGTTATAGATTCCGATGCTTCACTTCAGGTTTACTGTATCCCTCTGACTTTCTTATTGACGATGAAACACAATAATTGCATCGGAATTAAATACAATAGGCACAATGCCGACTTAAGTACAAGAAGACTGACTCGTCTTACTGTCTATGCTTTGAACCATTCCTGTTACACTAGTTATAGATTCCGATGCTTCATTTTAGATTTACTGAATCCCTCCGACCTTCTTATTGACGATGAAACACAGAAATTGCATCGGAATTATATAGAAAAGGCACAATGGATACTTAAGTACAAGAAAACTGACTCTTCTTACTGTCTATGTTTTGAACCATTACTGTGACACTAGTTATAGATTCCGATGCTTCACTTCAGGTTTACTGTATCCCTCTGACCGTCTTATTGACGATGAAACACAGAAATTGCATCGGAATTAAATACTAAAGGCACAATGCCGATTTAAGTACAAGAAAACTGTCTCTTCTTACTGTCTATGATTTGAACCATTCCTGTGACATTAGTTACAGATTCTGCTGCTTCATTTCAGGTTTACTGTATCCCTCTGACCATCCTGGTGACGATGAAACACAGAAATTGCATCGGAATTAAATACTAAGGGCACAAAGCCGACTTAGGTACAAGAGAACTGACTCTTCTTACGGTCTATGTTTTAAACCATTCCCGTGACACTAGTTCTAGATTCCGATGCATCACTTCAGGTTTAGATTATCCCTCTGTCCTTCTTATTGACGATGAAACACAGAAATTGCATCGGAATTAATTACAAAAGGTTCAATGCCGACTTAAGTACAAGAAAACTGACTCTTCTTACTGTCTATGTTTTGAACCATTCCTGTGACACTAGTTACAGATTCCGATGCTTCACTTCAGGTTTACTGTATCCCTCAGACCTTCTTATTGACGATGAAACACAGAAATTGCATCGGAATTAAATACAAAAGGCACAATGCCGACTCAAGTACAAGAAGACCGGCTCTTCTTACTGTTTATGTTTTGAACCATTCCTGTGACACTAGTTATATATTCCGATGCTTCACTTGAGGTTCATTGTATCCCGCTAACCTCCTTATTGACGATGAAACAGAGAAATGCATCGGAATTAAATACAAAAGGCACAATGCCGAGTCAAGTACAAGAAGGCTGGCTCATCTTACTGTCTATGTTTTAACCATTCCTGTGACACTAGTTATAGATTCCGTTGCTTCACTTCAGGTTTACTTTATCACTCTGACCTTCTTATTGATGATGAAATCCAGAAATTGCATCGAAATTAAGTAGAAAAGGTACAATGCCGACTTAAGTACAAGAAAACTGACTCGTCTAACTGTCTATGGCTTGAACCATTCCTGTGCCACTAGTTATAGATTCCGATGCTTCACTTCAGGTTTACTGTATCCCTCTGACCTTCTAATTGACGATGAAACACAGAAATTGCATCGGAATGAAATACAAAAGGCACAATGCCGACTTAAGGACAAGAAAACTGACTCTTCTTACTGTCTATGTTTCTAGCCGCACCTGTGACACTAGTTATAGATTCCGATGCTTCACTTCAGGTTTACTGTATCCCTATGGCCTTCTTATTGACGATGAAACACAGGAATTGCATCGGACTTCAATACAAAAAGCACATTGCCTACTTAAGTACATGAGAACTGACTCTTCTTACCGTCTATATTTTGAACCATTCCTGTGACAGTAGTTATAGATTCCGATGCTTCACTTCAGGTTTACTGTATCCCTCTGACCTTCTTATTGACGATGAAACACAGAAATTGCATCCGAAATAAATACAAAAGGCACAATGCCGATTTAAATACAAGAAAACTGACTCTTCTTACTGTCTATTTTTGAACCATTGCTGTGACATTATTTACAGATACTGATGCTTCACGTCAGGTTTACTGTATCCCTCTGACCGTCTTGATGACGATGAAACACAGAAATTGCATCAGAATTAAATACAAAGGGCACAATGCCGACGTAAGTAAAAGAAAACTGACTCTTCTTACTGTCTATGTTTTTAACCATTCCAGGGACACTAGTTATAGATTCCGATGCTTCATTTTAGATTTACTGAATCCCTCCGACCTTCTTATTGACGATGAAACACAGAAATTGCATCGGAATTATATAGAAAAGGCACAATGGCTACTTAAGTACAAGAAAACTGACTCTTCTTACCGTCTATGTTTTTAACCATTCCGGTGACACTAGTTATAAATTCCGATGCTTCACTTCATGTTTACTGTATCCCTCTGACCTTCTTTTAGACGACGAATCACAGAAATTGCATCGGAATTAAATACAAAGGCACAATGCCTAATTAAGTACAAGTAAACTGACTCTTCTTACTGTCTATGTTTTGAACCATTCCTGTGACACTAGTTATAGATTCCGATGCTTCACATCAGGTTTAGTGTATCCCTCGGACCTTCTAATTGACGATGAAACACAGAAATTGCATCGGAATTAAATACAAAATGTTCAAGGCCGGCCTAAATACAAGAAAACTGACTCTTCTTACTGTCTATGTTTTTAACCATTCCGGTGACACTAGTTATAAATTCCGATGCTTCACTTCATGTTTACTGTATCCCTCTGACCTTCTTTTAGACGACGAATCACAGAAATTGCATCGGAATTAAATACTAAAGGCACAATGCCGATTTAAGTACAAGAAAACTGTCTCTTCTTACTGTCTATGTTTTGAACCATTCCTGTGACATTAGTTACAGATTCTGCTGCTTCATTTCAGGTTTACTGTAACCCTCTGACCATCTTGGTGACGATGAAACACAGAAATTGCATCGGAATTAAATACTAAGGGCACAAAGCCGACTTAGGTACAAGAAAACTGACTCTTCTTACTGTCTATGTTTTAAACCATTCCCGTGACACTAGTTCTAGATTCCGATGCTTCACTTCAGGTTTACTGTATCCCTCTGACCTTCTTATTGACGATGAGACACAGAAATTGCATCGGAATGAAATACAAAAGGCACAATGCCGACTCAAGTACAAGAAGATCGGCTCTTCTTACTGTTTATGTTTTGAACCATTCCTGTGACACTAGTTATATATTCCGATGCTTCACTTGAGGTGCATTGTATCCCGCTAACCTCCTTAATGACGATGAAACAGAGAAATGCATCGGAATTAAATACAAAAGGCACAATGCCGAGTCAAGTACAAGAAGGCTGGCTCATCATACTGTCTATGTTTTGAACCATTCCTGTGACACTAGTTATAGATTCCGTTGCTTCACTTCAGGTTTACTTTATCACTCTGACCTTCTTATTGATGATGAAATCCAGAAATTGCATCGAAATTAAGTAGAAAAGGTACAATGCCGACTTAAGTACAAGAAAACTGACTCGTCTAACTGTCTATGGTTTGAACCATTCCTGTGCCACTAGTTATAGATTCCGATGCTTCACTTCAGGTTTACTGTATCCCTCTGACCTTCTAATTGACGATGAAACACAGAAATTGCATCGGAATGAAATACAAAAGGCACAATTCCGACTTAAGGACAAGAAAACTGACTCTTCTTACTGTCTATGTTTCTAACCACACCTGTGACACTAGTTATAGATTCCGATGCTTCACTTCACGTTTACTGTATCCCTCTGACCTTCTTTTAGACGACGAATCACAGAAATTGCATCGGAATTAAATACAAAAGGCACAATGCCGAATGAAGTACAAGTAAACTGACTCTTCTTACTGTCTATGTTTTTAACCATTCCAGGGACACTAGTTATAGATTCCGATGGTTTACTTCATGTTTACTGTATCCCTCTGACCTTCTTATTGACGATGAAACACAGAAATTGCATCGGAATTAAATACAAAAGGCACAATGCCAACTTAAGTACAAGAAAACTGACTCTTCTTACCGTCTATGTTTTTAACCATTCCGGTGACACTAGTTATAAATTCCGATGCTTCACTTCATGTTTACTGTATCCCTCTGACCTTCTTTTAGACGACGAATCACAGAAATTGCATCGGAATTAAATACAAAAGGCACAATGCCGAATTAAGTACAAGTAAACTGACTCTTCTTACTGTCTATGTTTTGAACCATTCCTGTGACACTAGTTATAGATTCCGATGCTTCACATCAGGTTTAGTGTATCCCTCGGACCTTCTAATTGACGATGAAACACAGAAATTGCATCGGAATTAAATACAAAATGTTCAATGCCTGCCTAAATACAAGAAAACTGACTCTTCTTACTGTCTATGTTTTTAACCATTCCTGTGACACTAGTGACAGATTCCGATGCTTCACTTCAGGTTTACTGTACCCCTCTGTCCTTCATATTGACGATGAAACACAGAAATTGCATCGGAAATAAATACAAGTGACACTATGCCGACTCAAGTACAAGAAGACCGGCTCTTCTTACTGTTTATGGTTTGAACCCTTCCTGTGACATTTGTTATATATGTCGATGCTTCACTTGAGGTTCACTGTATCCCGCTAACCTCCTTATTGACGATGAAACACAGAAATGCATCGGAATTAAATACAAATGCACAATGCCGACTCAAGTACAAGAAGGCTGGTTCATCTTACTGTCTATGTTTTAATCCGTTCCTGTGACACTAGTTATAGATTCCGATGCTTCACTTCAGGTTTACTGTATCCCTCTGACCATCCTATTGATGATGAAACACAGAAAAATGCATCCGAATTTAATACAAAAGGCACAATTCCTACTTAAGTACAAGAAAACTGACTCTTCTTACTGTCTATGTTTTGAATTATTGCTGTGACACTAGTTACAGATTCCGATGCTTCACTTCAGGTTTACTGTATCCCTCCGACCTTCTGATTGACAATGAAAGAAATTGCATCGGAATTAAATAGAAAAGGCACAATGCCGACTTTAGTACAAGGAAACTGACTCTTCTTACTGTCTAGGTTTTAACCATTCCAGGGACACTAGTTATAGATTCCGATGCTTCACTTCAGGTTTACTGTATCCCTGTGACCTTCTTATTGACGATGAAACACAGAAATTGCATCCGAATTAAATACAAAAGGCACAATGCCGATTTAAATACAAGAAAACTGACTCTTCTTACTGTCTATATTTTGAACCATTGCTGTGACATTATTTACAGATTCTGATGCTTCACGTCAGGTTTACTGTATCCCTCTGACCGTCTTGATGACGATGAAACACAGAAATTGCATCGGAATTAAATACAAAGGGCAAAATACCGACGTAAGTACAAGAAAACTGACTATTCTTACTGTCTATGTTTTTAACCATTCCAGGGACACTAGTTATAGATTCCGATGGTATCCTTCAGGTTTACTGTATCCCTCTGACCTTCTTCTTGACGATGAAACACAGAAATTGCATCGGAATTAAATACAAAAGGCACAATGCCGACTTAAGTACAAGAAAACTGACTCTTATTACCGTCTATGATTTTAACCATACCGGTGACACTAGTTATAAATTCCGATGCCTCACTTCATGTTTACTGTATCCCTCTGACCTTCTTATAGACGACGAATCACAGAAATTGCATCGGAATTAATTACAAAAGGCACAATGCCGAATTAAGTACAAGTAAACTGACTCTTCTTACTGCCTATGTTTAGAACCATTCCTGTGACACTAGTTATAGATTCCGATGCTTCACTTCAGGTTTAGTGTATCCCTCGGACCTTCTTATTGACGATGAAACACAGAAATTGCATCGGAATTAAATACAAAATGTTCAATGCCGACTTAAGTACAAGAAAACTGACTCTTCTTACTGTCTATGTTTTTAACCATTCCTGTGACACTAGTTGCAGATTCCGATGCTTCACTTCAGGTTTACTGTATCCCTCTGACGTTCTTATTGACGATGACACACAGAAATTGCATCGGAAATAAATACAAATTACACAATGCCGATTCAAGTACAAGAAGACCGGCTCTTCTTACTGTTTATGATTTGAACCATTCCTGTGACATTTGTTATATATGTCGCTGCTTCACTTGAGGTTCACTGTATCCCGCTAACCTCCTTATTGACGATGAAACAGAGAAATGCATCGGAATTAAATACAAAAGGCACAATGCCGAGTCAAGTACAAGAAGGCTGGCTCATCTTACTGTCTATGTTTTGAACCATTCCTGTGACACTAGTTATAGATTCCGTTGCTTCACTTCAGGTTTACTTTATCACTCTGACCTTCTTATTGATGATGAAATCCAGAAATTGCATCGAAATTAAGTAGAAAAGGTACAATGCCGACTTAAGTACAAGAAAACTGACTCGTCTAACTGTCTATGGTTTGAACCATTCCTGTGCCACTAGTTATAGATTCCGATGCTTCACTTCAGGTTTACTGTATCCCTCTGACCTTCTAATTGACGATGAAACACAGAAATTGCATCGGAATGAAATACAAAAGGCACAATGCCGACTTAAGGACAAGAAAACTGACTCTTCTTACTGTCTATGTTTCTAACCACACCTGTGACACTAGTTATAGATTCCGATGCTTCACTTCAGGTTTACTGTATCCCTATGGCCTTCTTATTGACGATGAAACACAGGAATTGCATCGGACTTCAATACAAAAAGCACATTGCCTACTTAAGTACATGAGAACTGACTCTTCTTACCGTCTATATTTTGAACCATTCCTGTGACAGTAGTTATAGATTCCGATGCTTCACTTCAGGTTTACTGTATCCCTCTGTCCTTCTTATTGACGATGAAACACAGAAATTGCATCCGAAATAAATACAAAAGGCACAATGCCGATTTAAATACAAGAAAACTGACTCTTCTTACTGTCTATTTTTAACCATTGCTGTGACATTATTTACAGATACTGATGCTTCACGTCAGGTTTACTGTATCCCTCTGACCGTCTTGATGACGATGAAACACAGAAATTGCATCAGAATTAAATACAAAGGGCACAATGCCGACGTAAGTAAAAGAAAACTGATTCTTCTTACTGTCTATGTTTTTAACCATTCCAGGGACACTAGTTATAGATTCCGATGCTTCATTTTAGATTTACTGAATCCCTCCGACCTTCTTATTGACGATGAAACACAGAAATTGCATCGGAATTATATAGAAAAGGCACAATGGCTACTTAAGTACAAGAAAACTGACTCTTCTTACCGTCTATGTTTTTAAGTATTCCGGTGACACTAGTTATAAATTCCGATGCTTCACTTCATGTTTACTGTATCCCTCTGACCTTCTTTTAGACGACGAATCACAGAAATTGCATCGGAATTAAATACAAAGGCACAATGCCTAATTAAGTACAAGTAAACTGACTCTTCTTACTGTCTATGTTTCGAACCATTCCTGTGACACTAGTTATAGATTCCGATGCTTCACATCAGGTTTAGTGTATCCCTCGGACCTTCTAATTGACGATGAAACACAGAAATTGCATCGGAATTAAATACAAAATGTTCAAGGCCGGCCTAAATACAAGAAAACTGACTCTTCTTACTGTCTATGTTTTTAACCATTCCGGTGACACTAGTTATAAATTCCGATGCTTCACTTCATGTTTACTGTATCCCTCTGACCTTCTTTTAGACGACGAATCACAGAAATTGCATCGGAATTAAATACTAAAGGCACAATGCCGATTTAAGTACAAGAAAACTGTCTCTTCTTACTGTCTATGTTTTGAACCATTCCTGTGACATTAGTTACAGATTCTGCTGCTTCATTTCAGGTTTACTGTAACCCTCTGACCATCTTGGTGACGATGAAACACAGAAATTGCATCGGAATTAAATACTAAGGGCACAAAGCCGACTTAGGTACAAGAAAACTGACTCTTCTTACTGTCTATGTTTTAAACCATTCCCGTGACACTAGTTCTAGATTCCGATGCTTCACTTCAGGTTTACATTATCCCTCTGTCCTTCTTATTGACGATGAAACACAGAAATTGCATCGGAATTAATTACAAAAGGTTCAATGCCGACTTAAGTACAAGAAAACTGACTCTTCTTACTGTCTATGTTTTGAACCATTCCTGTGACACTAGTTACAGATTCCGATGCTTCACTTCAGGTTTACTGTATCCCTCTGACCTTCTTATTGACGATGAGACACAGAAATTGCATCGGAATTAAATACAAAAGGCACAATGCCGACTCAAGTACAAGAAGATCGGCTCTTCTTACTGTTTATGATTTGAACCATTCCTGTGACACTAGTTATATATTCCGATGCTTCACTTGAGGTGCATTGTATCCCGCTAACCTCCTTAATGACGATGAAACAGAGAAATGCATCGGAATTAAATACAAAAGGCACAATGCCGAGTCAAGTACAAGAAGGCTGGCTCATCTTACTGTCTATGTTTTGAACCATTCCTGTGACACTAGTTATAGATTCCGTTGCTTCACTTCAGGTTTACTTTATCACTCTGACCTTCTTATTGATGATGAAATCCAGAAATTGCATCGAAATTAAGTAGAAAAGGTACAATGCCGACTTAAGTACAAGAAAACTGCCTCGTCTAACTGTCTATGGTTTGAACCATTCCTGTGCCACTAGTTATAGATTCCGATGCTTCACTTCAGGTTTACTGTATCCCTCTGACCTTCTAATTGATGATGAAACACAGAAATTGCATCGGAAAGAAATACAAAAGGCACAATGCCGACTTAAGGACAAGAAAACTGACTCTTCTTACTGTCTATGTTTCTAACCACACCTGTGACACTAGTTATAGATTCCGATGCTTCACTTCACGTTTACTGTATCCCTCTGACCTTCTTTTAGACGACGAATCACAGAAATTGCATCGGAATTAAATACAAAAGGCACAATGCCGAATTAAGTACAAGTAAACTGACTCTTCTTACTGTCTATGTTTTTAACCATTCCAGGGACACTAGTTATAGATTCCGATGGTTTACTTCATGTTTACTGTATCCCTCTGACCTTCTTATTGACGATGAAACACAGAAATTGCATCGGAATTAAATACAAAAGGCACAATGCCAACTTAAGTACAAGAAAACTGACTCTTCTTACCGTCTATGTTTTTAACCATTCCGGTGACACTAGTTATAAATTCCGATGCTTCACTTCATGTTTACTGTATCCCTCTGACCTTCTTTTAGACGACGAATCACAGAAATTGCATCGGAATTAAATACAAAAGGCACAATGCCGAATTAAGTACAAGTAAACTGACTCTTCTTACTGTCTATGTTTTGAACCATTCCTGTGACACTAGTTATAGATTCCGATGCTTAACATCAGGTTTAGTGTATCCCTCGGACCTTCTAATTGACGATGAAACACAGAAATTGCATCGGAATTAAATACAAAATGTTCAATGCCGGCCTAAATACAAGAAAACTGACTCTTCTTACTGTCTATGTTTTAACCATTCCTGTGACACTAGTTACAGATTCCGATGCTTCACTTCAGGTTTACTGTACCCCTCTGTCCTTCATATTGACGATGAAACACAGAAATTGCATCGGAAATAAATACAAGTGACACTATGCCGACTCAAGTACAAGAAGACCGGCTCTTCTTACTGTTTATGGTTTGAACCCTTCCTGTGACATTTGTTATATATGTCGATGCTTCACTTGAGGTTCACTGTATCCCGCTAACCTCCTTATTGACGATGAAACACAGAAATGCATCGGAATTAAATACAAATGCACAATGCCGACTCAAGTACAAGAAGGCTGGTTCATCTTACTGTCTATGTTTTAATCCGTTCCTGTGACACTAGTTATAGATTCCGATGCTTCACTTCAGGTTTACTGTATCCCTCTGACCATCCTATTGATGATGAAACACAGAAAAATGCATCCGAATTTAATACAAAAGGCACAATTCCTACTTAAGTACACGAAAACTGACTCTTCTTACTGTCTATGTTTTGAATTATTGCTGTGACACTAGTTACAGATTCCGATGCTTCACTTCAGGTTTACTGTATCCCTCCGACCTTCTGATTGACGATGAAAGAAATTGCATCGGAATTAAATAGAAAAGGCACAATGCCGACTTTAGTACAAGGAAACTGACTCTTCTTACTGTCTAGGTTTTAACCATTCCAGGGACACTAGTTATAGATTCCGATGCTTCACTTCAGGTATACTGTATCTCTGTGACCTTCTTATTGACGATGAAACACAGAAATTGCATCCGAATTAAATACAAAAGGCACAATGCCGATTTAAATACAAGAAAACTGACTCTTCTTACTGTCTATGTTTTGAACCATTGCTGTGACATTATTTACAGATTCTGATGCTTCACGTCAGGTTTACTGTATCCCTCTGACCGTCTTGATGACGATGAAACACAGAAATTGCATCGGAATTAAATACAAAGGGCAAAATACCGACGTAAGTACAAGAAAACTGACTATTCTTACTGTCTATGTTTTTAACCATTCCAGGGACACTAGTTATAGATTCCGATGGTATACTTCAGGTTTACTGTATCCCTCTGACCTTCTTATTGACGATGAAACACAGAAATTGCATCGGAATTAAATACAAAAGGCACAATGCCGACTTAAGTACAAGAAAACTGACTCTTATTACCGTCTATGATTTTAACCATACCGGTGACACTAGTTATAAATTCCGATGCCTCACTTCATGTTTACTGTATCACTCTGACCTTCTTATAGACGACGAATCACAGAAATTGCATCGGAATTAATTACAAAAGGCACAATGCCGAATTAAGTACAAGTAAACTGACTCTTCTTACTGCCTATGTTTAGAACCATTCCTGTGACACTAGTTATAGATACCGATGCTTCACTTCAGGTTTAGTGTATCCCTCGGACCTTCTTATTGACGATGAAACACAGAAATTGCATCGGAATTAAATACAAAATGTTCAATGCCGACTTAAGTACAAGAAAACTGACTCTTCTTACTGTCTATGTTTTTAACCATTCCTGTGACACTAGTTACAGATTCCGATGCTTCACTTCAGGTTTACTGTATCCCTCTGACGTTCTTATTGACGATGAAACACAGAAATTGCATCGGAAATAAATACAAATGACACAATGCCGATTCAAGTACAAGAAGACCGGCTCTTCTTACTGTTTATGATTTGAACCATTCCTGTGACATTTGTTATATATGTCGATGCTTCACTTGAGGTTCACTGTATCCCGCTAACCTCCTTATTGACGATGAAACACAGAAATGCATCGGAATTAAATACAAAAGCTACAATGCCCACTCAAGTACAAGAAGGCTGGTTCATCTTACTGTCTATGTTTTAAACCATTCCTGTGACACTAGTTATAGATTCCGATGCTTCACTTTAGGTTTACTGTATCCCTCTGACTTTCTTATTGACGATGAAACACAGAAATTGCATCGGAATTAAATACAAAAGGCACAATGCCTACTTAAGTACAAGAAAACTGACTCTTCTTACTGTCTATGTTTTGAACCATTCCTGTGCCACTAGTTATAGATTCCGATGCTTCACTTCAGGTTTACTGTATCCCTCCGACCGTCTTATGGACGATGAATCACAGGAATTGCATCGGAATTAAATACAAAGTGCACATTGCCGTCTTAAGTACAAGAAAACTGACTCTTCTTACTGTCTATGTTTTGAACCATTCCTGTGACACTAGTTACAGATTCCGATGCTTCACGTCAGGTTTACTGTATCCCTCTGCCTTTCTTATTGACGATGAAACACAGAAATTGCATCGGAATTAAATACAATAGGCACAATGCCGACTTAAGTACAAGAAGACTGACTCTTCTTACTGTCTATGCTTTGAACCATTCCTGTGACACTAGTTATAGATTCCGATGCTTCAATTTTGATTTACTGAATCCCTCCGACCTTCTCATTGACGATGAAACACAGAAATTGCATCGGAATTATATAGAAAAGGCACAATGGCTACTAAAGTACAAGAAAACTGACTCTTCTTACTGTCTATGTTTTGAACCATTCCCGTGACACTAGTTCTAGATTCCGATGCTTCACTTCCACTTTAGTGTATCCCTCTGTCCTTCTTATTGACGATGAAACACAGAAATTGCATCGGAATTAAATACAAAAGGTTCAATGCCGACTTAAGTACAAGAAAACTGACTCTTCTTACTGTCTATGTTTTGAACCATTCCTGTGACACTAGTTACAGATTCCGATGCTTCACTTCAGGTTTACTGTATCCCTCTGACCTCCTTATTGACGATGAAACACAGAAATGCATCGGTATTAAATACAAAAGGCACAATGCCGACTCAAGTACAAGAAGGCTGGCTCATCTTACTGTCTATGTTTTGAACCATTCCTGTGTCACTAGTTATAGATTCCGTTGCTTCACTTCAGGTTTACTGTATCACTCTGACCTTCTTATTGATGATGAAACACAGAAATTGCATCGAAATTAAATAGAAAAGGCACAATGCCGACATAAGTACAAGAAAACTGACTCGTCTAACTGTCTATGGTTTGAACCATTCCTGTGCCACTAGTTATAGATTCCGATGCTTCACTTGAGGTTTACTGTATCCCTCTGACCTTATTGACGATGAAACACAGAAATCGCATCGAAATTAAATACAAAAGGCACATTGCCTACTTAAGTACAAGAGAACTGACTCTTCTTACTGTCTATGTTTTGAACCATTCCTGTGTCACTAGTTATAGATTCCGTTGCTTCACTTCAGGTTTACTGTATCACTCTGACCTTCTTATTGATGATGAAACACAGAAATTGCATCGAAATTAAATAGAAAAGGCACAATGCCGACTTAAGTACAAGAAAACTGACTCGTCTAACTGTCTATGGTTTGAACCATTCCTGTGCCACTAGTTATAGACTCCGATGCTTCACTTGAGGTTTACTGTATCCCTCTGACCTTCTTATTGACGATGAAACACAGAAATTGCATCGGAATGAAATACAAAAGGCACAATGCCGACTTAAGGACAAGAAAACTGACTCTTCTTACTGTCTATGTTTCTAACCACACCTGTGACACTAGTTATAGATTCCGATGCTTCACTTCACGTTTACTGTATCCCTCTGACCTTATTGACGATGAAACACAGAAATCGCATCGAAATTAAATAGAAAAGGCACAAAGCCGACTTAAGTACTAAAAAACTGACTCTTCTTACTATCTATGTTTTGAACCATTCCTGTGACACTATTATAGATCCCGATGCTTCACTTCAGGTTTACTGTATCCCTATGACCTTCTTATTGACGATGAAACACAGAAATTGCATCGGACTTCAATACAAAAGGCACATTGCCTACTTAAGTACAAGAGAACTGACTCTTCTTACTGTCTATGTTTTGAACCATCATGTGACAGTAGTTATAGATTCCGATGCTTCACTTCAGATTTACTGTATCCCTCCGACCTTCTTATGGACGATGAAACACAGAAAATGCATGGGAATTAAGTACAAAATGCACAATGCCGTCTTAAGTACAAAAATGCTGACTCTTCTTACTGTCTATGTTTTGAACCATTCCTGTGACACTAGTTATAGATTCCGATGCTTCACTTCAGGTTTACTGTATCCCTCTGACATTCTTATTGACGATGAGACACAGAAATTGCATCGGAACTAAATACAATAGGCACAATTCCGACTTAAGTACAAGAAGACTGACACTTCTTACTATCTATGCTTTGAACCATTCCTGTGACACTAGTTATAGATTCCGATGCTTCATTTTAGGTTTACTGAATCCCTCTGACCTTCTTATTGACGATGAAACACAGAAATTGCATCGGAATTAAATACAAAATGCACAATCCCGACTCAAGTACAAGAAGACCGGCTCTTCTTAATGTCTACGTTTTGAACCATTCCTGTGACACTAGTTATAGATTCTGATGCCTCACTTCAGGTTCACTGTATCCCCCTAACCTCCTTATTGACGATGAAACACAGAAATTTCATCGGAATTAAATTCAAAAGGCACAATGCCGACTCAAGTACAAGAAGGGTGGCTCATCTTACTGTCTATGTTTTGAACCATTCCTGTGACATTAGTTATAGATTCCGTTGCCTCACTTCAGGTTTACTGTATCCCTCTGACCTTCATATTGACGAGGAAACACAGAAATTGCATCGGAATTAAATACAAAAGACACAATGCCGACTTAAGAACACGAAAACGTACTCTTCTTACTGTCTATGTTTTGAACCACTCCTGTGACACTAGTTATAGATTCCGATGCTTCACTTCAGGTTTACTGTATCCCTCTGCCACTCGTATTGACGATGAAACACAGAAATTGCATCGGAATTAAATAGAGAATGCACAATGGCGACTGAAGTACAAGAAAACTGTCTCTTCTTACTGTCTATGTTTTGAACCATTCCTGTGACACTAGTTATAGATTCCGATGCTTAACTTCAGGTTTACTGTATCCCTCTGACCTTCTTATTGACGATGAAACACAGAAATTGCATCGGAATTAAATACAAAAGGCACAATGCCTACTTAAGTACAAGAAAACTGATTCTTCTTACTGTCTATGCTTTGAACCATTCCTGTGACACTAGTTATAGATTCCGATGCTTCACTTCAGGTTTAGTGTATCCCTCTGACCTTCTTATTGACGATGAAACACAGAATTTGGATCGGAATTAAATAGAAAAGGCACAAAGCCGACTTAAGTACTAGAAAACTGATTCTTCTTACTATCTATGTTTTGAACCATTCCTGTGACACTAGTTATAGATCCCGATGCTTCCCTTCAGGTTTACTGTATCCCTATGACCTTCCTATTGACGATGAAACACAGAAATTGCATTGGACTTCAAAACAAAAGGCACAATGCCTACTTAAGTACAAGAGAACTGACTCTTCTTACTGTCTATGTTTTGAACCATTCCTGTGACAGTAGTTATAGATTCCGATGCTTCACTTCAGATTTACTGTATCCCTCCGACCTTCTTATGGACGATGAATCACAGAAAATGCATCGGAATTAAGTACAATAGGCACAATGCCGACTTAAGTACAAGAAGACTGACTCTTCTTACTATCTATGCTTTGAATCATTCCTGTGACACTAGTTATAGATTCCGATGCTTCATTTTAGGTTTACTGAATCCCTCTGACCTTCTTATTGACGATGAAACACAGAAATTGCATCGAAATTAAATACAAAATGCACAATCCCGACCCAAGTACAAGAAGACCGGCTCTTCTTAATGTCTACGTTTTGAACCATTCCTGTGACACTAGTTATAGATTCTGATGCCTCACTTCAGGTTCACTGTATCCCCCTAACCTCCTTATTGACGATGAAACACAGAAATGCATCGGAATTAAATACAAAAGGCACAATGCCGACTCAAGTACAAGATGGCTGGCTCATCTTACTGTCTATGTTTTGAACCATTCCTGTGTCACTAGTTATAGATTCCGTTGCTTCACTTCAGGTTTACTGTATCACTCTGACCTTCTTATTGATGATGAAACACAGAAATTGCATCGAAATTAAATAGAAAAGGCACAATGCCGACTTAAGTACAAGAAAACTGACTCGTCTAACTGTCTATGGTTTGAACCATTCCTGTGCCACTAGTTATAGACTCCGATGCTTCACTTGAGGTTTACTGTATCCCTCTGACCTTCTAATTGACGATGAAACACAGAAATTGCATCGGAATGAAATACAAAAGGCACAATGCCGACTTAAGGACAAGAAAACTGACTCTTCTTACTGTCTATGTTTCTAACCACACCTGTGACACTAGTTATAGATTCCGATGCTTCACTTCACGTTTACTGTATCCCTCTGACCTTAATGACGACGAAACACAGAAATCGCATCGAAATTAAATAGAAAAGGCACAAAGCTGACTTAAGTACTAAAAAACTGACTCTTCTTACTATCTATGTTTTTAACCATTCCTGTGACACTAGTTATAGATCCCGATGCTTCACTTCAGGTTTACTGTATCCCTATGACCTTCTTATTGACGATGAAACACAGAAATTGCATCGGACTTCAATACAAAAGGCACATTGCCTACTTAAGTACAAGAGAACTGACTCTTCTTACTGTCTATGTTTTGAACCATTCATGTGACAGTAGTTATAGATTCCGATGCTTCACTTCAGATTTACTGTATCCCTCCGACCTTCTTATGGACGATGAAACACAGAAAATGCATCGGAATTAAGTTCAAAATGCACAATGCCGTCTTAAGTACAAAAAAACTGACTCTTCTTACTGTCTATGTTTTGAACCATTCCTGTGACACTGGTTATAGATTCCGATGCTTCACTTCAGGTTTACTGTATCCCTCTGACATTCTTATTGACGATGAGACACAGAAATTGCATCGGAATTAAATACAATAGGCACAATGCCGACTTAAGTACAGGAAGACTGACTCTTCTTACTATCTATGCTTTGAATCATTCCTGTGACACTAGTTATAGATTCCGATGCTTCATTTTAGGTTTACTGAATCCCTCTGACCTTCTTATTGACGATGAAACACAGAAATTGCATCGGAATTAAATACAAAATGCACAATCCCGACTCAAGTACAAGAAGACCGGCTCTTCTTAATGTCTACGTTTTGAACCATTCCTGTGACACTAGTTATAGATTCTGATGCCTCACTTCAGGTTCACTGTATCCCCCTAACCTCCTTATTGACGATGAAACACAGTAATGCATCGGAATTAAATACAAAAGGCACAATGCCGACTCAGGTACAAGAAGGCTGGCTCATCTTACTGTCTATGTTTTGAACCTTTCCTGTGTCACTAGTTATAGATTCCGTTGCCTCACTTCAGGTTTACTGTATCCTTCTGACGTTCCTATTGACGATGAAGCACAGAAATTGCATCGGAATTTCAATAGAAATGGCACAATGGCGACTTAAGTACAAGAAAATTGACTCTTCTTACTGTCTATGTTTTGAACCATTCCTGTGATACTAGTTATAGTTTCCGATGCTTTACTTCAGGTGAACAGTATCCCTCTGACCTTCTTATTGACGATGAAACACAGAAATTGCATCGGAATTAAATACAAAAGGCACAATTCCGACTTAAGAACACGAAAACTGATTCTTCTTACTGTCTATGTTTTGAACCACTCCGGTGACACTAGTTATAGATTCCGATGCTTCACTTCAGGTTTACTGTATCCCTCTGACCTTCTTATTGACGATGAAACACAGAAATCGCATCGAAATTAAATAGAAAAGGCACAAAGCCGACTTAAGTACTAAAAAACTGACTCTTCTTACTATCTATGTTTTGAACCATTCCTGTGACACTAGTTATAGATCCCGATGCTTCACTTCAGGTTTACTGTATCCCTATGACCTTCTTATTGACGATGAAACACAGAAATTGCATTGGACTTCAATACAAAAGGCACATTGCCTACTTAAGTACAAGAGAACTGACTCTTCTTACTGTCTATGTTTTGAACCATTCATGTGACAGTAGTTATAGATTCCGATGCTTCACTTCTGATTTACTGTATCCCTCCGACCTTCTTATGGACGATGAAACACAGAAAATGCATCGGAATTAAGTACAAAATGCACAATGCCGTCTTAAGTACAAAAAAGCTGACTCTTCTTACTGTCTATGTTTTGAACCATTCCTGTGACACTAGTTATAGATTCCGATGCTTCACTTCAGGTTTACTGTATCCCTCTGACATTCTTATTGACGATGAGACACAGAAATTGCATCGGAATTAAATACAATAGGCACAATGCCGACTTAAGCACAAGAACACTGCCTCTTCTTACTATCTATGCTTTGAACCATTCCTGTGACACTAGTTATAGATTCCTGTGCTTCATTTTAGGTTTACTGAATCCCTCTGACCTTCTTATTGACGATGAAACACAGAAATTGCATCGGAATTAAATACAAAATGCACAATCCCGACTCAAGTACAAGAAGACCGGCTCTTCTTAATGTCTACGTTTTGAACCATTCCTGTGACACTAGTTATAGATTCTGATGCCTCACTTCAGGTTCACTGTATCCCCCTAACCTCCTTATTGACGATGAAACACAGAAATTTCATCGGAATTAAATACATAAGGCACAATGCCGACTCAAGTACAAGAAGGCTGGCTCATCTTACTGTCTATGTTTTGAACCATTCCTGTGACATTAGTTATAGATTCCGTTGCCTCACTTCAGGTTTACTGTATCCCTCTGACCTTCATATTGACGATGAAACACAGAAATTGCATCGGAATTAAATACAAAAGGCACAATGCTGACTTAAGAACACGAAAACTGACTCTTCTTACTGTCTATGTTTTGAACCACTCCTGTGACACTAGTTATAGATTCCGATGCTTCACTTCAGGTTTACTGTATCCCACTGCCACTCGTATTGACGATGAAACACAGAAATTGCATCGGAATTAGATAGAGAATGCACAATGGTGACTTAAGTACAAGAAAACTGTCTCTTCTTACTGTCTATGTTTTGAACCATTCCTGTGACACTAGTTATAGATTCCGATGCTTAACTTCAGGTTTACTGTATCCCTCTGACCTTCTTATTGACGATGTTACACAGAAATTGCATCGGAATTAAATACAAAAGGCACAATGCCTACTTAAGTACAAGAAAACTGACTCTTCTTACTGTCTATGTTTTGAACCATTCGTGTGACACTAGTTATAGATTCCGATGCTTCACTTCAGGTTTAGTGTATCCCTCTGACCTTCTTATTGACGATGAAACACAGAAATTGCATCGGAATTAAATAGAAAAGGCACAAAGCCGACTTAAGTACTAGAAAACTGATTCTTCTTACTATCTATGTTTTGAACCATTCCTGTGACACTGGTTATAGATCCCGATGCTTCACTTCAGGTTTACTGTATCCCTATGACCTTCCTATTGACGATGAAACACAGGAATTGCATCGGAATTAAGTACAAAATGCACAATGCCGTCTTAAGTACAAAAAAACTGACTCTTCTTACTGTCTATGTTTTGAACCATTCCTGTGTCACTGGTTATAGATTCCGATGCCTCACTTCAGGTTTACTGTATCCCTCTGACATTCTTATTGACGATGAGACACAGAAATTGCATCGGAATTAAATACAATAGGCACAATGCCGACTTAAGTACAAGAAGACTGACTCTTCTTACTATCTATGCTTTGAATCATTCCTGTGACACTAGTTATAGATTCCGATGCTTCATTTTAGGTTTACTGAATCCCTCTGACCTTCTTATTGACGATGAAACACAGAAATTGCATCGGAATTAAATACAAAATGCACGATCCCGACTCAAGTACAAGAAGACCGGCTCTTCTTAATGTCTACGTTTTGAACCATTCCTGTGACACTAGTTATAGATTCTGATGCCTCACTTCAGGTTCACTGTATCCCCCTAACCTCCTTATTGACGATGAAACACAGAAATGCATCGGAATTAAATACAAAAGGCACAATGCCGACTCAAGTACAAGAAGGCTGGCTCATCTTACTGTCTATGTTTTGAACCATTCCTGTGTCACTAGTTATAGATTCCGTTGCTTCACTTCAGGTTTACTGTATCACTCTGACCTTCTTATTGATGATGAAACACAGAAATTGCATCGAAATTAAATAGAAAAGGCACAATGCCGACTTAAGTACAAGAAAACTGACTCGTCTAACTGTCTATGGTTTGAACCATTCCTGTGCCACTAGTTATAGACTCCGATGCTTCACTTGAGGTTTACTGTATCCCTCTGACCTTCTTATTGACGATGAAACACAGAAATTGCATCGGAATGAAATACAAAAGGCACAATGCCGACTTAAGGACAAGAAAACTGACTCTTCTTAGTGTCTATGTTTCTAACCACACCTGTGACACTAGTTATAGATTCCGATGCTTCACTTCACGTTTACTGTATCCCTCTGACCTTATTGACGATGAAACACAGAAATCGCATCGAAATTAAATAGAATAGGCACAAAGCCGACTTAAGTACTAAAAAACTGACTCTTCTTACTATCTATGTTTTGAACCATTCCTGTGACACTAGTTATAGTTCCCGATGCTTCACTTCAGGTTTACTGTATCCCTATGACCTTCTTATTGACGATGAAACACAGAAATTGCATCGGACTTCAATACAAAAGGCACATTGCCTACTTAAGTACAAGAGAACTGACTCTTCTTGCTGTCTATGTTTTGAACCATTCATGTGACAGTAGTTATAGATTCCGATGCTTCACTTCAGATTTACTGTATCCCTCCGACCTTCTTATGGACGATGAAACACAGAAAATGCATCGGAATTAAGTACAAAATGCACAATGCCGTCTTAAGTACAAAAAAGCTGACTCTTCTTACTGTCTATGTTTTGAACCATTCCTGTGACACTAGTTTTAGATTCCGATGCTTCACTTCAGGTTTACTGTATCCCTCTGACATTCTTATTGACGATGAGACACAGAAATTGCATCGGAATTAAATACAATAGGCACAATGCCGACTTAAGTAAAAGAAGACTGACTCTTCTTACTATCTATGCTTTGAACCATTCCTGTGACACTAGTTATAGATTCCGATGCTTCATTTTAGGTTTACTGTATCCCTCTGACCTTCTTATTGACGATGAAACACAGAAATTGCATCGGAATTAAATACAAAATGCACAATCCCGACTCAAGTACAAGAAGGCTGGCTCATCTTACTGTCTATGTTTTGAACCATTCCTGTGACATTAGTTATAGATTCCGTTGCCTCACTTCAGGTTTACTGTATCCCTCTGACCTTCATATTGACGATGAAACACAGAAATTGCATCGGAATTAAATACAAAAGGCACAATGCCGACTTAAGGACACAAAAACTGACTCTTCTTACTGTCTATGTTTTGAACCACTCCTGTGACACTAGTTATAATTTCCGATGCTTCACTTCAGGTTTACTCTATCCCACTGACCTTCTTATTGACGATGAAAGACAGAAATTGCATCGGAATTAAATACAAAAGGCACAATGCAGACTTAAGGACAAGAAAACTGACTGTTCTTACCGTCTATGTTTTTAACCACTCCTGTGACACTAGTTATAGATTCCGATGCTTCACTTCAGGTTTACTGTATCATTCTGACCTTATTGACGATGAAACACAGAAATCGCATCGGAATTAAATAGAAAAGGAACAATGCCGACTTAAGTACTAGAAAACTGACTCTTCTTACTATCTATGTTTTGAACCATTCCTGTGACACTAGTTATAGATCCCGATGCTTCACTTCAGGTTTACTGTATCCCTATGACCTTCTTATTGACGATGAAACACAGAAATTGCATCGGAATTCAATACAAAAGGCACAATGCCTACTTAAGTACAAGAAAACTGACTTTTCTTATTGTCTATGTTTTGAACCATTCCTGTGACACTAGTTATAGATTCCGATGCTTCACTTCAGGTTTACTGTATCCCTCCGACCTTCTTATGGACGATGAAACACAGAAATTGCATCGGAATTAAATACAGAATGCACAATGCCGTCTTAAGTACAAAAAAACTGACTCCTCTTACTGTCTATGTTTTGAACCATTCCTGTGACACTAGTTATAGATTCCGATGCTTCACTTCAGGTTTACTGTATCCCTCTGACATTCTTATTGACGATATATCACAGAAATTGCATCGGAATTAAATACAATAGGCACAATGCCGACTCAAGTACAAGATGACCTGCTCTTCTTAATGTCTACGTTTTGAACCATTCCTGTGACACTAGTTATAGATTCTGATGCCTCACTTCAGGTTCACTGTATCCCTCTAACCTCCTTATTGACGATGAAACACAGAAATTTCATCGGAATAAAATACAAAAGGCACAATGCCGACTCAAGTACAAGAAGGCTGGCTCATCTTACTGTCTATGTTTTGAACCATTCCTGTGACACTAGTTATAGATTCCGTTGCCTCACTTCAGGTTTACAGTATCCCTCTGACCCTCTTATTGACGATGAAACACAGAAATTGCATCGGAATTAAATACAAGAGGCACAATGCCGACTTAAGAACACGAAAACTGACACTTCTTACTGTCTATGTTTTGAACCACTCTTGTGACACTAGTTATAGATTCCGATGCTTCACTTCAGGTTTACTGTATCCCTCTGCCCTTCGTATTGACGATGAAACACAGAAATTGCATCGGAATTAAATAGAAAAGGCACAATGGCGACTTAAGTACAAGAAAACTGACTCTTCATACTGTCTATGTTTTGAACCATTCCTGTGACACTAGTTATAGATTCCGATGCTTCACTTCAGGTTTACTGTATCCCTCTGACCTTCTTATTGACGATGAAACACAGAAACTGCATCGGAATTAAATACTAAAGGCACAATGCCGATGTAAGTACAAGAAAACTGACTCTTCTTACTGTCTATGTTTTGAACCATTCCTGTGACACTAGTTATAGATTCCGATGCTTCACTTCAGGTTTACTGTATCCCTCTGACCTTCTTATTGACGATGAAACACAGAAACTGCATCGGAATTAAATACTAAAGGCACAATGCCGATGTAAGTACAAGAAAACTGACTCTTCTTACTGTCTATTTTTTGAACCATTCCTGTGACACTAGTTATAGATTCCGATGCTTCACTTCAGGTTTACTGTATCCCTCTGACCTTCTTATTGACGATGAAACACAGAAATTGCATCGGAATTAAATACTAAAGGCACAATGCCGTTTTAAGTACAAGAAAACTGACTCTTCTTACTGTCTATGTTTTGAACCATTCCTGTGACACTAGTTATAGATTCCCATGCTTCACTTCAGGTTCACTGTATCCCTCTAACCTCGTTATTGACGATGAAACACAGAAATTGCATCGGCATTAAATAGAAATGGCACAATGCCGACTTAACTACACGAAAACTGACTCTTCTTACTGTCAATGTTTTGACCCATTCCTGTGATACTAGGTATAGTTTCCGATGCTTCACTTCAGGTTTACTTTATACCTATGACCCTCTTATTGACGATGACACACAGAGACTGCATCGGAATTTAATACAAAAGGCACAATGCTGACTTAAGAATAAGAAAACTGACTCTTCTTACTGTCTATGTTTTGAACCACTCCTGTGACACTAGTTATAGATTCCGATGCTTCCCTTCAGGTTTACTGTATCCCTCTGACCTTCTTATTGACGATGAAACACAGAAATTGCATCGGAATTAAATAGAAAAGGCACAATGCCGACTTAAGTACAAGAAGACTGACTCTTCTTACTGTCTATGTTTTGAACCACTCCTGTGATACTAGTTATAGATTCCGATGCTTCACTTCAGGTTTATTGTATCCCTCTGACCTTCTGATTGACGATGAAACACAGAAATTGCATCAGAATTAAATAGAAAAGGCACAATGCCGACTTAAGTCTAAGAAAACTGATGCTTCTTACTGTCTATGTTTTGAACCATTCCAGGGACACTAGTTATAGATTGCGATGCTTCACTTCAGGTTTACTGTATCCCTCTGACCTTCTTATTGACGATGAAACACAGAAATTGCATCGGAATTAAATACAAAAGGCACAATGCCGATTTAAGTACAAGAAAACTGACTCTTCTTACTGTCTATGTTTTGAACCACTCCTGTGACATTATTTACAGATTCTGATGCTTCACTTCAGGTTTACTGTATCCCTCTGCCCTTCTTGTTGACGATCAAACACAGAAATTGCATCGGAATTCAATACAAAGGGCACAATGCCGACGTAAGTACAGGAAAACTGACTCTTCTTACTGTCTATGTTTTAACCATTCCTGTGACACTACTTATAGATTCCGATGCTTCACTTCAGGTTTACTGTATCCCTCTGAAAGTCTTATTGACGATGAAACACAGAAATTGCATCGGAATTAAACACAAAAGGCACAATGCCGACTTAAGTACAGGTAAACTGACTCTTCTTACTGTCTATGTTTTGAACCATTCCTGTGACACTAGATATAGATTCCGATGCCTCACTTCAGGTCTACTGTATCCCTCTGACATTGTTATTGACGATGAAACACAGAAATTGCTTCGGAACTAAATACAAACGGCACAATGCCGACTTAAGTACAAGAAGACTCACTCTTCTTACTGTCTATGTTCGAAACTTTCCTGTGACACAAGTTACAGATTCCGATGTTTTACTTCAGGTTTACTGTATCCCTCTGACCATCTTATTGACGATGAAACACAGAAATTGCATCGGAATTAAATACTAAATGCACAATGCCGACTTAAGTACAAGAAAAATGACTCTTCTTACTGCCTATGTTTTGAACCATTCCTGTGACACTAGTTACAGTTTCCGATGCTTCACTTCAGGTTTACTGTATCCCTCTGACCTTCTTATTGACGATGAAACACAGAAATTGCATCGGAATTAAATACAAAGACACAATGCCGAATTAAGTACAAGTAAACTGACTCTTCTTACTGTCTATGTTTTAACCATTCCTGTGACACTAGTTATAGATTCCGATGCTTCACTCCAGGTTTAGTGTATCCCTCTGACCTTCTTATTGACGAAGAAACACAGAAATTGCATCGGAATTAAATACAAAAGGCACAATGCCGACTTAAGTACAAGAAGACTTACTCTTCTTACTGTCTATGTTTTGAACCATTCCTGTGACACTAGCTATAGATTCCTATTCTTCACTTCAGGTTTACTGTATCCCTCTGACTTTCTTATTGACGATGAAACACAGAAATTGCATCGGAATTAAATACAATAGGCACAATGCCGACTTACGTACAAGAAGACTGACTCTTACTACTGTCTATGCTTTGAACCGTTCCTGTGACACTAGTTATAGACTCCGATGCTTCATTTTAGGTATACTGAATCCCTCTGACCTTCTTATTGACGATGAAACACAGAAATCGCATCGGAATTAAATACAAAAGGCACAATGACGACTCAAATACAAGAAGACCGGCTCTTCTTCCTGTCTATGTTTTGAACCATTCCTGTGACACTAGTTATAGATTCCGATGCTTCACTTCAGGTTCACTGTATTCCTCTAACCTCCTTATTGACGATGAAACACAGAAATTTCATCGGAATTAAATACAAAAGGCACAATGCCGACTTAAGTACAAGAAGGCTGGCTTTTCTTACTGTCTCTGTTTTGAACCATTCCTGTGACACTAGTTATAGATTCCGTTGCCTCACTTCAGGTTTACTGTATCCTTCTGACGTTCCTATTGACGATGAAGCACAGAAATTGCATCGGAATTTCAATAGAAAAGGCACAATGGCGACTTAAGTACAAGAAAATTGACTCTTCTTACTGTCTATGTTTTGAACCATTCCTGTGATACTAGTTATAGTTTCCGATGCTTTACTTCAGGTGAACAGTATCCCTCTGACCTACTTATTGACGATGAAACACAGAAATTGCATCGGAATTAAATACAAAAGGCACAATTCCGACTTAAGAACACGAAAACTGATTCTTCTTACTGTCTATGTTTTGAACCACTCCGGTGACACTAGTTATAGATTCCGATGCTTCACTTCAGGTTTACTGTATCCCTCTGACCTTCTTATTGACGATGAAACACAGAAATTGCATCGGAAATAAATAGAAAAGGCACAATGGCGACTTAAGTACAAGAAAACTGACTCTTCTTACTGTCTATGTTTTGAACCATTCCTGGGACACTATTTATAGATTCCGATGCTTCACTTCAGGTTTACTGTATCCCTCAGACCTTCTTATTGAGGATGAAACACAGGAATTTCATCGGAATTAAATACAAAAGGCACAATGCCGAATTAAGTACAAGAAAACTGACCCTTCTTACTGTCTATGTTTTAACCATTCCTGTGACACTAGTTATAGATTCCTGTGCTTCATTTTAGGTTTACTGAATCCCTCTGACCTTCTTATTGACGATGAAACACAGAAATTGCATCGGAATTAAATACAAAATGCACAATCCCGACTCAAGTACAAGAAGACCGGCTCTTCTTAATGTCTACGTTTTGAACCATTCCTGTGACACTAGTTATAGATTCTGATGCCTCACTTCAGGTTCACTGTATCCCCCTAACCTCCTTATTGACGATGAAACACAGAAATTTCATCGGAATTAAATACATAAGGCACAATGCCGACTCAAGTACAAGAAGGCTGGCTCATCTTACTGTCTATGTTTTGAACCATTCCTGTGACATTAGTTATAGATTCCGTTGCCTCACTTCAGGTTTACTGTATCCCTCTGCCACTCGTATTGACGATGAAACACAGAAATTGCATCGGAATTAGATAGAGAATGCACAATGGTGACTTAAGTACAAGAAAACTGTCTCTTCTTACTGTCTATGTTTTGAACCATTCCTGTGACACTAGTTATAGATTCCGATGCTTAACTTCAGGTTTACTGTATCCCTCTGACCTTCTTATTGACGATGTTACACAGAAATTGCATCGGAATTAAATACAAAAGGCACAATGCCTACTTAAGTACAAGAAAACTGACTCTTCTTACTGTCTATGTTTTGAACCATTCGTGTGACACTAGTTATAGATTCCGATGCTTCACTTCAGGTTTAGTGTATCCCTCTGACCTTCTTATTGACGATGAAACACAGAAATTGCATCGGAATTAAATAGAAAAGGCACAAAGCCGACTTAAGTACTAGAAAACTGATTCTTCTTACTATCTATGTTTTGAACCATTCCTGTGACACTGGTTATAGATCCCGATGCTTCACTTCAGGTTTACTGTATCCCTATGACCTTCCTATTGACGATGAAACACAGGAATTGCATCGGAATTAAGTACAAAATGCACAATGCCGTCTTAAGTACAAAAAAACTGACTCTTCTTACTGTCTATGTTTTGAACCATTCCTGTGACACTGGTTATAGATTCCGATGCCTCACTTCAGGTTTACTGTATCCCTCTGACATTCTTATTGACGATGAGACACAGAAATTGCATCGGAATTAAATACAATAGGCACAATGCCGACTTAAGTACAAGAAGACTGACTCTTCTTACTATCTATGCTTTGAATCATTCCTGTGACACTAGTTATAGATTCCGATGCTTCATTTTAGGTTTACTGAATCCCTCTGACCTTCTTATTGACGATGAAACACAGAAATTGCATCGGAATTAAATACAAAATGCACGATCCCGACTCAAGTACAAGAAGACCGGCTCTTCTTAATGTCTACGTTTTGAACCATTCCTGTGACACTAGTTATAGATTCTGATGCCTCACTTCAGGTTCACTGTATCCCCCTAACCTCCTTATTGACGATGAAACACAGAAATGCATCGGAATTAAATACAAAAGGCACAATGCCGACTCAAGTACAAGAAGGCTGGCTCATCTTACTGTCTATGTTTTGAACCATTCCTGTGTCACTAGTTATAGATTCCGTTGCTTCACTTCAGGTTTACTGTATCACTCTGACCTTCTTATTGATGATGAAACACAGAAATTGCATCGAAATTAAATAGAAAAGGCACAATGCCGACTTAAGTACAAGAAAACTGACTCGTCTAACTGTCTATGGTTTGAACCATTCCTGTGCCACTAGTTATAGACTCCGATGCTTCACTTGAGGTTTACTGTATCCCTCTGACCTTCTTATTGACGATGAAACACAGAAATTGCATCGGAATGAAATACAAAAGGCACAATGCCGACTTAAGGACAAGAAAACTGACTCTTCTTAGTGTCTATGTTTCTAACCACACCTGTGACACTAGTTATAGATTCCGATGCTTCACTTCACGTTTACTGTATCCCTCTGACCTTATTGACGATGAAACACAGAAATCGCATCGAAATTAAATAGAATAGGCACAAAGCCGACTTAAGTACTAAAAAACTGACTCTTCTTACTATCTATGTTTTGAACCATTCCTGTGACACTAGTTATAGTTCCCGATGCTTCACTTCAGGTTTACTGTATCCCTATGACCTTCTTATTGACGATGAAACACAGAAATTGCATCGGACTTCAATACAAAAGGCACATTGCCTACTTAAGTACAAGAGAACTGACTCTTCTTGCTGTCTATGTTTTGAACCATTCATGTGACAGTAGTTATAGATTCCGATGCTTCACTTCAGATTTACTGTATCCCTCCGACCTTCTTATGGACGATGAAACACAGAAAATGCATCGGAATTAAGTACAAAATGCACAATGCCGTCTTAAGTACAAAAAAGCTGACTCTTCTTACTGTCTATGTTTTGAACCATTCCTGTGACACTAGTTTTAGATTCCGATGCTTCACTTCAGGTTTACTGTATCCCTCTGACATTCTTATTGACGATGAGACACAGAAATTGCATCGGAATTAAATACAATAGGCACAATGCCGACTTAAGTAAAAGAAGACTGACTCTTCTTACTATCTATGCTTTGAACCATTCCTGTGACACTAGTTATAGATTCCGATGCTTCATTTTAGGTTTACTGTATCCCTCTGACCTTCTTATTGACGATGAAACACAGAAATTGCATCGGAATTAAATACAAAATGCACAATCCCGACTCAAGTACAAGAAGGCTGGCTCATCTTACTGTCTATGTTTTGAACCATTCCTGTGACATTAGTTATAGATTCCGTTGCCTCACTTCAGGTTTACTGTATCCCTCTGACCTTCATATTGACGATGAAACACAGAAATTGCATCGGAATTAAATACAAAAGGCACAATGCCGACTTAAGGACACAAAAACTGACTCTTCTTACTGTCTATGTTTTGAACCACTCCTGTGACACTAGTTATAATTTCCGATGCTTCACTTCAGGTTTACTCTATCCCACTGACCTTCTTATTGACGATGAAAGACAGAAATTGCATCGGAATTAAATACAAAAGGCACAATGCAGACTTAAGGACAAGAAAACTGACTGTTCTTACCGTCTATGTTTTAACCACTCCTGTGACACTAGTTATAGATTCCGATGCTTCACTTCAGGTTTACTGTATCATTCTGACCTTATTGACGATGAAACACAGAAATCGCATCGGAATTAAATAGAAAAGGAACAATGCCGACTTAAGTACTAGAAAACTGACTCTTCTTACTATCTATGTTTTGAACCATTCCTGTGACACTAGTTATAGATCCCGATGCTTCACTTCAGGTTTACTGTATCCCTATGATCTTCTTATTGACGATGAAACACAGAAATTGCATCGGAATTCAATACAAAAGGCACAATGCCTACTTAAGTACAAGAAAACTGACTTTTCTTATTGTCTATGTTTTGAACCATTCCTGTGACACTAGTTATAGATTCCGATGCTTCACTTCAGGTTTACTGTATCCCTCCGACCTTCTTATGGACGATGAAACACAGAAATTGCATCGGAATTAAATACAGAATGCACAATGCCGTCTTAAGTACAAAAAAACTGACTCCTCTTACTGTCTATGTTTTGAACCATTCCTGTGACACTAGTTATAGATTCCGATGCTTCACTTCAGGTTTACTGTATCCCTCTGACATTCTTATTGACGATATATCACAGAAATTGCATCGGAATTAAATACAATAGGCACAATGCCGACTCAAGTACAAGATGACCTGCTCTTCTTAATGTCTACGTTTTGAACCATTCCTGTGACACTAGTTATAGATTCTGATGCCTCACTTCAGGTTCACTGTATCCCTCTAACCTCCTTATTGACGATGAAACACAGAAATTTCATCGGAATAAAATACAAAAGGCACAATGCCGACTCAAGTACAAGAAGGCTGGCTCATCTTACTGTCTATGTTTTGAACCATTCCTGTGACACTAGTTATAGATTCCGTTGCCTCACTTCAGGTTTACAGTATCCCTCTGACCCTCTTATTGACGATGAAACACAGAAATTGCATCGGAATTAAATACAAGAGGCACAATGCCGACTTAAGAACACGAAAACTGACACTTCTTACTGTCTATGTTTTGAACCACTCTTGTGACACTAGTTATAGATTCCGATGCTTCACTTCAGGTTTACTGTATCCCTCTGCCCTTCGTATTGACGATGAAACACAGAAATTGCATCGGAATTAAATAGAAAAGGCACAATGGCGACTTAAGTACAAGAAAACTGACTCTTCATACTGTCTATGTTTTGAACCATTCCTGTGACACTAGTTATAGATTCCGATGCTTCACTTCAGGTTTACTGTATCCCTCTGACCTTCTTATTGACGATGAAACACAGAAACTGCATCGGAATTAAATACTAAAGGCACAATGCCGATGTAAGTATAAGAAAACTGACTCTTCTTACTGTCTATGTTTTGAACCATTCCTGTGACACTAGTTATAGATTCCGATGCTTCACTTCAGGTTTACTGTATCCCTCTGACCTTCTTATTGACGATGAAACACAGAAACTGCATCGGAATTAAATACTAAAGGCACAATGCCGATGTAAGTACAAGAAAACTGACTCTTCTTACTGTCTATTTTTTGAACCATTCCTGTGACACTAGTTATAGATTCCGATGCTTCACTTCAGGTTTACTGTATCCCTCTGACCTTCTTATTGACGATGAAACACAGAAATTGCATCGGAATTAAATACTAAAGGCACAATGCCGTTTTAAGTACAAGAAAACTGACTCTTCTTACTGTCTATGTTTTGAACCATTCCTGTGACACTAGTTATAGATTCCCATGCTTCACTTCAGGTTCACTGTATCCCTCTAACCTCGTTATTGACGATGAAACACAGAAATTGCATCGGCATTAAATAGAAATGGCACAATGCCGACTTAACTACACGAAAACTGACTCTTCTTACTGTCAATGTTTTGACCCATTCCTGTGATACTAGGTATAGTTTCCGATGCTTCACTTCAGGTTTACTTTATACCTATGACCCTCTTATTGACGATGACACACAGAGACTGCATCGGAATTTAATACAAAAGGCACAATGCTGACTTAAGAATAAGAAAACTGACTCTTCTTACTGTCTATGTTTTGAACCACTCCTGTGACACTAGTTATAGATTCCGATGCTTCCCTTCAGGTTTACTGTATCCCTCTGACCTTCTTATTGACGATGAAACACAGAAATTGCATCGGAATTAAATAGAAAAGGCACAATGCCGACTTAAGTACAAGAAGACTGACTCTTCTTACTGTCTATGTTTTGAACCACTCCTGTGATACTAGTTATAGATTCCGATGCTTCACTTCAGGTTTATTGTATCCCTCTGACCTTCTGATTGACGATGAAACACAGAAATTGCATCAGAATTAAATAGAAAAGGCACAATGCCGACTTAAGTCTAAGAAAACTGATGCTTCTTACTGTCTATGTTTTGAACCATTCCAGGGACACTAGTTATAGATTGCGATGCTTCACTTCAGGTTTACTGTATCCCTCTGACCTTCTTATTGACGATGAAACACAGAAATTGCATCGGAATTAAATACAAAAGGCACAATGCCGATTTAAGTACAAGAAAACTGACTCTTCTTACTGTCTATGTTTTGAACCACTCCTGTGACATTATTTACAGATTCTGATGCTTCACTTCAGGTTTACTGTATCCCTCTGACCATCTTATTGACGATGAAACACAGAAATTGCATCGGAATTAAATACTAAATGCACAATGCCGACTTAAGTACAAGAAAAATGACTCTTCTTACTGCCTATGTTTTGAACCATTCCTGTGACACTAGTTACAGTTTCCGATGCTTCACTTCAGGTTTACTGTATCCCTCTGACCTTCTTATTGACGATGAAACACAGAAATTGCATCGGAATTAAATACAAAGACACAATGCCGAATTAAGTACAAGTAAACTGACTCTTCTTACTGTCTATGTTTTAACCATTCCTGTGACACTAGTTATAGATTCCGATGCTTCACTCCAGGTTTAGTGTATCCCTCTGACCTTCTTATTGACGAAGAAACACAGAAATTGCATCGGAATTAAATACAAAAGGCACAATGCCGACTTAAGTACAAGAAGACTTACTCTTCTTACTGTCTATGTTTTGAACCATTCCTGTGACACTAGCTATAGATTCCTATTCTTCACTTCAGGTTTACTGTATCCCTCTGACTTTCTTATTGACGATGAAACACAGAAATTGCATCGGAATTAAATACAATAGGCACAATGCCGACTTACGTACAAGAAGACTGACTCTTACTACTGTCTATGCTTTGAACCGTTCCTGTGACACTAGTTATTGACTCCGATGCTTCATTTTAGGTATACTGAATCCCTCTGACCTTCTTATTGACGATGAAACACAGAAATCGCATCGGAATTAAATACAAAAGGCACAATGACGACTCAAATACAAGAAGACCGGCTCTTCTTCCTGTCTATGTTTTGAACCATTCCTGTGACACTAGTTATAGATTCCGATGCTTCACTTCAGGTTCACTGTATTCCTCTAACCTCCTTATTGACGATGAAACACAGAAATTTCATCGGAATTAAATACAAAAGGCACAATGCCGACTTAAGTACAAGAAGGCTGGCTTTTCTTACTGTCTCTGTTTTGAACCATTCCTGTGACACTAGTTATAGATTCCGTTGCCTCACTTCAGGTTTACTGTATCCTTCTGACGTTCCTATTGACGATGAAGCACAGAAATTGCATCGGAATTTCAATAGAAAAGGCACAATGGCGACTTAAGTACAAGAAAATTGACTCTTCTTACTGTCTATGTTTTGAACCATTCCTGTGATACTAGTTATAGTTTCCGATGCTTTACTTCAGGTGAACAGTATCCCTCTGACCTTCTTATTGACGATGAAACACAGAAATTGCATCGGAATTAAATACAAAAGGCACAATTCCGACTTAAGAACACGAAAACTGATTCTTCTTACTGTCTATGTTTTGAACCACTCCGGTGACACTAGTTATAGATTCCGATGCTTCACTTCAGGTTTACTGTATCCCTCTGACCTTCTTATTGACGATGAAACACAGAAATTGCATCGGAAATAAATAGAAAAGGCACAATGGCGACTTAAGTACAAGAAAACTGACTCTTCTTACTGTCTATGTTTTGAACCATTCCTGGGACACTATTTATAGATTCCGATGCTTCACTTCAGGTTTACTGTATCCCTCAGACCTTCTTATTGAGGATGAAACACAGGAATTTCATCGGAATTAAATACAAAAGGCACAATGCCGAATTAAGTACAAGAAAACTGACCCTTCTTACTGTCTATGTTTTGAACTATTCGTGTGACAATAGTTACAGATTCTGATGCTACATTTCAGGTTTACTGTATCCCTCTGACCATCTTGTTGACGATGAGTCGCAGATATTGCATCGGAATTAAATACTAAGGGCACAATGCCTACTTGAGTACAAGAAAACTGACTCTTCTTACTGTCTATTTTTTAACCATTCCTGTGACACTACTTATAGATTCCGATGCTTCACTTCAGGGTTACTGTATCCCTCTGACCTTCTTATTGACGATGAAACACAGAAATTGCATAGGAATTAAATACAAAGGGCACAATGCCGACTTAAGTACAAGTAAACTGACTCTTCTTACTGTCTACGTTTTGAACCATTCCTGTGACACTAGTTATAGATTATGATGTTTCACTTCAGGTTTACTCTATCCCTCTGACCTTCTTATTGACGATGAAACTCAGAAATTGCATCGGAATTAAATACAAAAAACACAATGCCGACTTAAGTACAAGAAAAATGACTATTCTTACTGCCTATGTTTTGAACCAATCCTGTGACACTAGTTATAGATTCCGATGCTTCACTTCAGGTTCACTGTATCCCTCTAACCTACTTATTGACGATGAAATACAGAAATTGCATCGGAATTAAATACAAAAGGCACAATGCAGAATTAAGTACAAGAGGACTGACTCTTTTTACTGTCTATGATTTGAACCATTCCTGTGACACTAGTTATAGATTCCGGTGTTTCACTCCACGTTTACTGTATCCCTTGGACCTTCTTAATGACGATGAAACACAGAAATTGCATCGGAATTAAATACAAAAGGCACAATGCCGACTTAAGATCAAGAAGACTGACTCTTCTTACTGTATATGTTTGGAACATTCCTGTAACTCTAGTTATAGATTCCGATGCTTCACTCCAGGTTTACTGTACCCCTGTGACCTTCTTATTGACGATGACACACAGAAGCTGCATCGGAATTAAATACAAAAGGCACAATGCCGACTTAAGAACAAGAAAACTGACTCTTCTTACTGTCTATGTTTTGAACCACTCCTGTGACAATAATTATAGATTCCGATGCTTCCCTTCAGGTTTACTGTATACCTCTGACCTTCTTATTGACGATGAAACACAGAAAATGCACACTAATTAAATAGAAAAGGCACAATGTCGACTTAAGTACAAGAAAACTGACTCTTCTTACTGTCTATGTTTTGAACCATTCCTGTGATACTAGTTATAGATTCCGATTCTTCACTTCAGGTTTACTGTATCCCTCTGACCTTCTTATTGACGATGAAACACAGAAAAATGCATCGGAATTCAAGACAAAAGGCACAATTCCTACTTAAGTACAAGAAAACTGACTCTTCTTACTGTCTATGTTTTGAACCATTTCTGTGACACTAGTAACAGATAACGATGCTTCACTTCAGGTTTACTGTATCCCTCTGACCTTCTGATTGACGATGAAACACAGATATTGCATCGGAATTAAATAGAAAAGGCACAATGCCGACTTAAGAACAAGAAAACTGACTCTTCTTACTGTCTATGTTTTGAACCATTCCTGTGACACTATTTATAGATTCCGATGCTTCACTTCAGGTTTACTGTATCCCTCTGACCTTCTTATTGACGATGAAACACAGAAATTGCATCGGAATTAAATAGAAAAGGCACAATGGCTACTTAAGTACAAGAAAACTGACTCTTCATACTGTCTATGTTTTGAACCATTCCTGTGACCCTAGTTATAGATTCCGATGCTTCACTTCAGGTTTACTGTATCCCTCTGACCCTCTTATTGACGATGAAACACAGAAATTGCATCGGAAATAAATAAAAAAGGCACAATGGCGACTTAAGTACAAGAAAACTGACCCTTCTTACTGTCTATGTTTTGAACCATTCCTGTGACACTATTTATAGATTCCGATGCTTCACTTCAGGTTTACTGTATCCCTCTGACCTTCTTATTGACGATGAAACACAGAAATTGCATCGGAATTAAATAGAAAAGGCACAATGGCTACTTAAGTACAAGAAAACTGACTCTTCATACTGTATATGTTTTGAACCATTCCTTTGACCCCAATTATAGATTCCGAAGCTTCACTTCAGGTTTACTGTATCCCTCTGACCTTCTTATTGACGATGAAACACAGAAATTGCATCGGAAATAAATACTAAAGGCACAATGCCGATTTAAGTACAAGGAAACTGACTCTTCTTACTGTCTATGTTTTGAACCATTCCTGTCACATTAGTTACAGATTCTGATGCTTCATTTCAGGTTTACTGTATGCCTCTGACCATCTTGTTGACGATGAAACACAGAAATTGCATCGGAATTAAATACTAAGGGCACAATGCCGACTTAAGTACAAGAAAACTGACTCTTCTTACTGTCTATATTTTGAACCATTCCTGTGACACTAGTTATAGTTTCCGATGCTTCACTTCAGGTTTACTGTATCCCTCTGAACTTCTTATAGACGATGAAACACAGAAATTGCATAGGAATTAAATACAAAAGACACAATGCCGATATAAGTACAAGTAAACTGACTCTTCTTACTGTCAATGTTTTGAACCATTCCTGTGTCACTAGTTATAGATTACGATGCTTCACTTCAGGTATACTGTATCCGTCTGACCATCTTATTGACGATGAAACACAGAATTTGCATCGGAATTAAATACAAAAGGCACAAAGCCGACTCAAGTACAAGAAGACTGGCTCTTCTTACTGTCTATGTTTTGAAACATTCCTGTGACACTAGTTATAGATTCCGATGCTTCACTTCAGGTTCACTGTATCCCTCTGACCTCCTTATTGACGATGAAACACAGAAATAGCATCGGAATTAAATACAAATGGCACAATGCCGACTCAAGTACAAGTAGGCTGGCTCATCTTACTGTCTATGTTTTGAAACATTCCTGTGACACTAGTTAAAGATTCCGATGCTTCACTTCAGGTTCACTGTATCCCTCTGACCTTCTTATTGACGATGAAACACAGAAATTGCATCGGAATTAAATACAAAAGGCACAATTCCGACTTAAGAACACGAAAACTGATTCTTCTTACTGTCTATGTTTTGAACCACTCCGGTGACACTAGTTATAGATTCCGATGCTTCACTTCAGGTTTACTGTATCCCTCTGACCTTCTTATTGACGATGAAACACAGAAATTGCATCGGAAATAAATAGAAAAGGCACAATGGCGACTTAAGTACAAGAAAACTGACTCTTCTTACTGTCTATGTTTTGAACCATTCCTGGGACACTATTTATAGATTCCGATGCTTCACTTCAGGTTTACTGTATCCCTCAGACCTTCTTATTGAGGATGAAACACAGGAATTGCATCGGAATTAAATACAAAAGGCACAATGCCGATTTAAGTACAAGAAAACTGACCCTTCTTACTGTCTATGTTTTGAACTATTCGTGTGACATTAGTTACAGATTCTGATGCTACATTTCAGGTTTACTGTATCCCTCTGACCATCTTGTTGACGATGAGACGCAGATATTGCATCGGCATACTAAGGGCACAATGCCTACTTGAGTACAAGAAAACTGACTCTTCTTACTGTCTATTTTTTAACCATTCCTGTGACACTACTTATAGATTCCGATGCTTCACTTCAGGTTTACTGTATCCCTCTGACCTTCTTATTGACGATGAAACACAGAAATTGCATCGGAATTAAATACAAAAGGCCCAATGCCGACTTAAGTACAAGTAAACTGACTCTTCTTACTGTCTATGTTTTGAACCATTCCTGTGACACTAGTTATAGATTATGATGTTTCACTTCAGGTTTACTCTATCCCTCTGACCTTCTTATTGACGATGAAACTCAGAAATTGCATCGGAATTAAATACAAAAGACACAATGCCGACTTAAGTACAAGAAAAATGACTCTTCTTACTGCCTATGTTTTGAACCATTCCTGTGACACTAGTTATAGATTCCGATGCTTCACTTCAGGTTCACTGTATCCCTCTAACCTACTTATTGACGATGAAATACAGAAATTGCATCGGAATTAAATACAAAAGGCACAATGCCGACTCAAGTACTAGAAGGCTGGCTCATCTTACTGTCTATGTTTTGAACCATTCCTGTGACATTACTTATAGATTCCGTTGCTTACTTCAGGTTTATGTATCCCTCTGACATTCTTATTGACGATGAAACACAGAAATGGCATCGGAATTAAATAGAAATGGCACAATGCCGACTTAAGTACAAGAAAATTGACTCTTCTTACTGTCTATGTTTTGAACCATACCTGTGACACTACGTATTGTTTCCGATGCTTCACTTCAGGTTTACTGTACCCCTGTGACCTTCTTATTGACGATGACACACAGAAGCTGCATCGGAATTAAATACAAAAGGCACAATGCCGACTTAAGAACAAGAAAACTGACTCTTCTTACTGTCTATGTTTTGAACCACTCCTGTGACAATAATTATAGATTCCGATGCTTCCCTTCAGGTTTACTGTATACCTCTGACCTTCTTATTGACGATGAAACACAGAAAATGCACACTAATTAAATAGAAAAGGCACAATGTCGACTTAAGTACAAGAAAACTGACTCTTCTTATTGTCTATGTTTTGAACCACTCCTGTGATACTAGTTATAGATTCCGATGCTTCACTTCAGGTTTACTGTATTCCTCTGACCTTCTTATTGACGATGAAACACAGAAAAATGCATCGGAATTCAAGACAAAAGGCACAATTCCTACTTAAGTACAAGAAAACTGACTCTTCTTACTGTCTATGTTTTGAACCATTTCTGTGACACTAGTAACAGATAACGATGCTTCACTTCAGGTTTACTGTATCCCTCTGACCTTCTGATTGACGATGAAACACAGATATTGCATCGGAATTAAATAGAAAAGGCACAATGCCGACTTAAGAACAAGAAAACTGACTCTTCTTACTGTCTATGTTTTGAACCATTCCTGTGACACTATTTATAGATTCCGATGCTTCACTTCAGGTTTACTGTATCCCTCTGACCTTCTTATTGACGATGAAACACAGAAATTGCATCGGAATTAAATAGAAAAGGCACAATGGCTACTTAAGTACAAGAAAACTGACTCTTCATACTGTCTATGTTTTGAACCATTCCTGTGACACTAGTTATAGATTCCGATGCTTCACTTCAGGTTTACTGTATCCCTCTGACCTTCTTATTGACGATGAAACACAGAAATTGCATCGGAAATAAATAAAAAAGGCACAATGGCGACTTAAGTACAAGAAAACTGACCCTTCTTACTGTCTATGTTTTGAACCATTCCTGTGACACTATTTATAGATTCCGATGCTTCACTTCAGGTTTACTGTATCCCTCTGACCTTCTTATTGACGATGAAACACAGAAATTGCATCGGAATTAAATAGAAAAGGCACAATGGCTACTTAAGTACAAGAAAACTGACTCTTCATACTGTATATGTTTTGAACCATTCCTTTGACCCTAATTATAGATTCCGATGCTTCACTTCAGGTTTACTGTATCCCTCTGACCTTCTTATTGACGATGAAACACAGAAATTGCATCGGAAATAAATACTAAAGGCACAATGCCGATTTAAGTACAAGGAAACTGACTCTTCTTACTGTCTATGTTTTGAACCATTCCTGTGACATTAGTTACAGATTCTGATGCTTCATTTCAGGTTTACTGTATGCCTCTGACCATCTTGTTGACGATGAAACACAGAAATTGCATCGGAATTAAATACTAAGGGCACAATGCCGACTTAAGTACAAGAAAACTGACTCTTCTTACTGTCTATATTTTGAACCATTCCTGTGACACTAGTTATAGTTTCCGATGCTTCACTTCAGGTTTACTGTATCCCTCTGAACTTCTTATAGACGATGAAACACAGAAATTGCATCGGCATTAAATACAAAAGACACAATGCCGATATAAGTACAAGTAAACTGACTCTTCTTACTGTCAATGTTTTGAACCATTCCTGTGTCACTAGTTATAGATTACGATGCTTCACTTCAGGTATACTGTATCCGTCTGACCATCTTATTGACGATGAAACACAGAATTTGCATCGGAATTAAATACAAAAGGCACAAAGCCGACTCAAGTACAAGAAGACTGGCTCTTCTTACTGTCTATGTTTTGAAACATTCCTGTGACACTAGTTATAGATTCCGATGCTTCACTTCAGGTTCACTGTATCCCTCTGACCTCCTTATTGACGATGAAACACAGAAATAGCATCGGAATTAAATACAAATGGCACAATGCCGACTCAAGTACAAGTAGGCTGGCTCATCTTACTGTGTATGTTTTGAACCATTCCTGTGACACTAGCTACAGATTCCGTTGCTTCACTTCAGGTACACTGTATCCCTCTGACCTTCTTATTGACGATGAAACACAGAAATTGCATCGGAATTAAATACTAAAGGCACAATGCCGTTTTAAGTACAAGAAAACTGACTCTTCTTACTGTCTATGTTTTGAACCATTCCTATGACACTAGTAATAGATTCCGATGCTTCACCTCAGGTTCACTGTATCCCTCTAACCTCCTTATTGACGATGAAACACAGAAATTGCATCGGAATTAAATACAAAAGGCACAATGCCGACTCAAGTACAAGAAGGCTGGCTCATCTTACTCTCTATATTTTGAACCATTCCTGTGACATTAGTTATAGATTCCGTTGCTTCACCACAGGTTTACTGTATCCCTCTGACCTGCTTATTGACGATGAATCACAGAAATTGCATCGGAATTAAATAGAAAAGGCACAATGGCTACTTAAGTACAAGAAAACTGACTCTTCATACTGTCTAAGTTTTGAACCATTCCTGTGACACTAGTTATAGATTCCGATGCTTCACTTCAGGTTTACTGTATCCCTCTGACCTTCTTATTGACGATGAAACACAGAAATTGCATCGGAAATAAATAAAAAAGGCACAATGGCGACTTAAGTATAAGAAAACTGACCCTTCTTACTGTCTATGTTTTGAACCATTCCTGTGACACTATTTATAGATTCCGATGCTTCACTTCAGGTTTACTGTATCCCTCTGACCTTCTTATTGACGATGAAACACAGAAATTGCATCGGAATTAAATAGAAAAGGCACAATGGCTACTTAAGTACAAGAAAACTGACTCTTCATACTGTATATGTTTTGAACCATTCCTTTGACCCTAATTATAGATTCCGATGCTTCACTTCAGGTTTACTGTATCCCTCTGACCTTCTTATTGACGATGAAACACAGAAATTGCATCGGAAATAAATACTAAAGGCACAATGCCGATTTAAGTACAAGGAAACTGACTCTTCTTACTGTCTATGTTTTGAACCATTCCTGTGACATTAGTTACAGATTCTGATGCTTCATTTCAGGTTTACTGTATGCCTCTGACCATCTTGTTGACGATGAAACACAGAAATTGCATCGGAATTAAATACTAAGGGCACAATGCCGACTTAAGTACAAGAAAACTGACTCTTCTTACTGTCTATATTTTGAACCATTCCTGTGACACTAGTTATAGTTTCCGATGCTTCACTTCAGGTTTACTGTATCCCTCTGAACTTCTTATAGACGATGAAACACAGAAATTGCATAGGAATTAAATACAAAAGACACAATGCCGATATAAGTACAAGTAAACTGACTCTTCTTACTGTCAATGTTTTGAACCATTCCTGTGTCACTAGTTATAGATTACGATGCTTCACTTCAGGTATACTGTATCCGTCTGACCATCTTATTGACGATGAAACACAGAATTTGCATCGGAATTAAATACAAAAGGCACAAAGCCGACTCAAGTACAAGAAGACTGGCTCTTCTTACTGTCTATGTTTTGAAACATTCCTGTGACACTAGTTATAGATTCCGATGCTTCACTTCAGGTTCACTGTATCCCTCTGACCTCCTTATTGACGATGAAACACAGAAATAGCATCGGAATTAAATACAAATGGCACAATGCCGACTCAAGTACAAGTAGGCTGGCTCATCTTACTGTCTATGTTTTGAACCATTCCTGTGACACTAGCTACAGATTCCGTTGCTTCACTTCAGGTACACTGTATCCCTCTGACCTTCTTATTGACGATGAAACACAGAAATTGCATCGGAATTAAATACTAAAGGCACAATGCCGTTTTAAGTACAAGAAAACTGACTCTTCTTACTGTCTATGTTTTGAACCATTCCTATGACACTAGTTATAGATTCCGATGCTTCACCTCAGGTTCACTGTATCCCTCTAACCTCCTTATTGACGATGAAACACAGAAATTGCATCGGAATTAAATACAAAAGGCACAATGCCGACTCAAGTACAAGAAGGCTGGCTCATCTTACTCTCTATATTTTGAACCATTCCTGTGACATTAGTTATAGATTCCGTTGCTTCACCACAGGTTTACTGTATCCCTCTGACCTGCTTATTGACGATGAATCACAGAAATTGCATCGGAATTAAATAGAAATGGCACAATGCCGACTTAAGTACACGAAAACTGAGTTTTCTTACTGTCTATGTTTTGAACCATTCCTGTGACACTAGGTATAGTTTCCGATGCTTCACTTCAGGTTTACTGTATACCTCTGACCTTCTTATTGACGATGACACACAGAAACTGCACCGGAATTTAATACAAAAGGCACAATGCTGACTTAAGAACAAGAAAACTGACTCTTCTTACTGTCTATGTTTTGAACCACTCCTGTGACACTAGTTATAGATTCCGATGCTTCACTTCAGGTTTACTGTATCCCTCTGAACTTCTTATTGACGATGAAACACAGAAATTGCATCGGAAATAAATAGAAAAGGCACAATGGCGACTTAAGTACAAGAAAACTGACTCTTCTTACTGTCTATGTTTTGAACCATTCCTGGGACACTATTTATAGATTCCGATGCTTCACTTCAGGTTTACTGTATCCCTCAGACCTTCTTATTGAGGATGAAACACAGGAATTGCATCGGAATTAAATACAAAAGGCACAATGCCGATTTAAGTACAAGAAAACTGACCCTTCTTACTGTCTATGTTTTGAACTATTCGTGTGACATTAGTTACAGATTCTGATGCTACATTTCAGGTTTACTGTATCCCTCTGACCATCTTGTTGACGATGAGACGCAGATATTGCATCGGCATACTAAGGGCACAATGCCTACTTGAGTACAAGAAAACTGACTCTTCTTACTGTCTATTTTTTAACCATTCCTGTGACACTACTTATAGATTCCGATGCTTCACTTCAGGTTTACTGTATCCCTCTGACCTTCTTATTGACGATGAAACACAGAAATTGCATCGGAATTAAATACAAAAGGCCCAATGCCGACTTAAGTACAAGTAAACTGACTCTTCTTACTGTCTATGTTTTGAACCATTCCTGTGACACTAGTTATAGATTATGATGTTTCACTTCAGGTTTACTCTATCCCTCTGACCTTCTTATTGACGATGAAACTCAGAAATTGCATCGGAATTAAATACAAAAGACACAATGCCGACTTAAGTACAAGAAAAATGACTCTTCTTACTGCCTATGTTTTGAACCATTCCTGTGACACTAGTTATAGATTCCGATGCTTCACTTCAGGTTCACTGTATCCCTCTAACCTACTTATTGACGATGAAATACAGAAATTGCATCGGAATTAAATACAAAAGGCACAATGCCGACTCAAGTACTAGAAGGCTGGCTCATCTTACTGTCTATGTTTTGAACCATTCCTGTGACATTACTTATAGATTCCGTTGCTTACTTCAGGTTTATGTATCCCTCTGACATTCTTATTGACGATGAAACACAGAAATGGCATCGGAATTAAATAGAAATGGCACAATGCCGACTTAAGTACAAGAAAATTGACTCTTCTTACTGTCTATGTTTTGAACCATACCTGTGACACTACGTATAGTTTCCGATGCTTCACTTCAGGTTTACTGTACCCCTGTGACCTTCTTATTGACGATGACACACAGAAGCTGCATCGGAATTAAATACAAAAGGCACAATGCCGACTTAAGAACAAGAAAACTGACTCTTCTTACTGTCTATGTTTTGAACCACTCCTGTGACAATAATTATAGATTCCGATGCTTCCCTTCAGGTTTACTGTATACCTCTGACCTTCTTATTGACGATGAAACACAGAAAATGCACACTAATTAAATAGAAAAGGCACAATGTCGACTTAAGTACAAGAAAACTGACTCTTCTTATTGTCTATGTTTTGAACCACTCCTGTGATACTAGTTATAGATTCCGATGCTTCACTTCAGGTTTACTGTATCCCTCTGACCTTCTTATTGACGATGAAACACAGAAAAATGCATCGGAATTCAAGACAAAAGGCACAATTCCTACTTAAGTACAAGAAAACTGACTCTTCTTACTGTCTATGTTTTGAACCATTTCTGTGACACTAGTAACAGATAACGATGCTTCACTTCAGGTTTACTGTATCCCTCTGACCTTCTGATTGACGATGAAACACAGATATTGCATCGGAATTAAATACAAAAGGCACAATGCCGACTTAAGAACAAGAAAACTGACTCTTCTTACTGTCTATGTTTTGAACCATTCCTGTGACACTATTTATAGATTCCGATGCTTCACTTCAGGTTTACTGTATCCCTCTGACCTTCTTATTGACGATGAAACACAGAAATTGCATCGGAATTAAATAGAAAAGGCACAATGGCTACTTAAGTACAAGAAAACTGACTCTTCATACTGTCTATGTTTTGAACCATTCCTGTGACACTAGTTATAGATTCCGATGCTTCACTTCAGGTTTACTGTATCCCTCTGACTTTCTTATTGACGATGAAACACAGAAATTGCATCGGAAATAAATAAAAAAGGCACAATGGCGACTTAAGTACAAGAAAACTGACCCTTCTTACTGTCTATGTTTTGAACCATTCCTGTGACACTATTTATAGATTCCGATGCTTCACTTCAGGTTTACTGTATCCCTCTGACCTTCTTATTGACGATGAAACACAGAAATTGCATCGGAATTAAATAGAAAAGGCACAATGGCTACTTAAGTACAAGAAAACTGACTCTTCATACTGTATATGTTTTGAACCATTCCTTTGACCCTAATTATAGATTCCGATGCTTCACTTCAGGTTTACTGTATCCCTCTGACCTTCTTATTGACGATGAAACACAGAAATTGCATCGGAAATAAATACTAAAGGCACAATGCCGATTTAAGTACAAGGAAACTGACTCTTCTTACTGTCTATGTTTTGAACCATTCCTGTGACATTAGTTACAGATTCTGATGCTTCATTTCAGGTTTACTGTATGCCTCTGACCATCTTGTTGACGATGAAACACAGAAATTGCATCGGAATTAAATACTAAGGGCACAATGCCGACTTAAGTACAAGAAAACTGACTCTTCTTACTGTCTATATTTTGAACCATTCCTGTGACACTAGTTATAGTTTCCGATGCTTCACTTCAGGTTTACTGTATCCCTCTGAACTTCTTATAGACGATGAAACACAGAAATTGCATAGGAATTAAATACAAAAGACACAATGCCGATATAAGTACAAGTAAACTGACTCTTCTTACTGTCAATGTTTTGAACCATTCCTGTGTCACTAGTTATAGATTACGATGCTTCACTTCAGGTATACTGTATCCGTCTGACCATCTTATTGACGATGAAACACAGAATTTGCATCGGAATTAAATACAAAAGGCACAAAGCCGACTCAAGTACAAGAAGACTGGCTCTTCTTACTGTCTATGTTTTGAAACATTCCTGTGACACTAGTTATAGATTCCGATGCTTCACTTCAGGTTCACTGTATCCCTCTGACCTCCTTATTGACGATGAAACACAGAAATAGCATCGGAATTAAATACAAATGGCACAATGCCGACTCAAGTACAAGTAGGCTGGCTCATCTTACTGTCTATGTTTTGAACCATTCCTGTGACACTAGCTACAGATTCCGTTGCTTCACTTCAGGTACACTGTATCCCTCTGACCTTCTTATTGACGATGAAACACAGAAATTGCATCGGAATTAAATACTAAAGGCACAATGCCGTTTTAAGTACAAGAAAACTGACTCTTCTTACTGTCTATGTTTTGAACCATTCCTATGACACTAGTTATAGATTCCGATGCTTCACCTCAGGTTCACTGTATCCCTCTAACCTCCTTATTGACGATGAAACACAGAAATTGCATCGGAATTAAATACAAAAGGCACAATGCCGACTCAAGTACAAGAAGGCTGGCTCATCTTACTCTCTATATTTTGAACCATTCCTGTGACATTAGTTATAGATTCCGTTGCTTCACCACAGGTTTACTGTATCCCTCTGACCTGCTTATTGACGATGAATCACAGAAATTGCATCGGAATTAAATAGAAAAGGCACAATGGCTACTTAAGTACAAGAAAACTGACTCTTCATACTGTCTATGTTTTGAACCATTCCTGTGACACTAGTTATAGATTCCGATGCTTCACTTCAGGTTTACTGTATCCCTCTGACCTTCTTATTGACGATGAAACACAGAAATTGCATCGTAAATAAATAAAAAAGGCACAATGGCGACTTAAGTATAAGAAAACTGACCCTTCTTACTGTCTATGTTTTGAACCATTCCTGTGACACTATTTATAGATTCCGATGCTTCACTTCAGGTTTACTGTATCCCTCTGACCTTCTTATTGACGATGAAACACAGAAATTGCATCGGAAATAAATACTAAAGGCACAATGCCGATTTAAGTACAAGGAAACTGACTCTTCTTACTGTCTATGTTTTGAACCATTCCTGTGACATTAGTTACAGATTCTGATGCTTCATTTCAGGTTTACTGTATGCCTCTGACCATCTTGTTGACGATGAAACACAGAAATTGCATCGGAATTAAATACTAAGGGCACAATGCCGACTTAAGTACAAGAAAACTGACTCTTCTTACTGTCTATATTTTGAACCATTCCTGTGACACTAGTTATAGTTTCCGATGCTTCACTTCAGGTTTACTGTATCCCTCTGAACTTCTTATAGACGATGAAACACAGAAATTGCATAGGAATTAAATACAAAAGACACAATGCCGATATAAGTACAAGTAAACTGACTCTTCTTACTGTCAATGTTTTGAACCATTCCTGTGTCACTAGTTATAGATTACGATGCTTCACTTCAGGTATACTGTATCCGTCTGACCATCTTATTGACGATGAAACACAGAATTTGCATCGGAATTAAATACAAAAGGCACAAAGCCGACTCAAGTACAAGAAGACTGGCTCTTCTTACTGTCTATGTTTTGAAACATTCCTGTGACACTAGTTATAGATTCCGATGCTTCACTTCAGGTTCACTGTATCCCTCTGACCTGCTTATTGACGATGAATCACAGAAATTGCATCGGAATTAAATAGAAAAGGCACAATGGCTACTTAAGTACAAGAAAACTGACTCTTCATACTGTCTATGTTTTGAACCATTCCTGTGACACTAGTTATAGATTCCGATGCTTCACTTCAGGTTTACTGTATCCCTCTGACCTTCTTATTGACGATGAAACACAGAAATTGCATCGTAAATAAATAAAAAAGGCACAATGGCGACTTAAGTATAAGAAAACTGACCCTTCTTACTGTCTATGTTTTGAACCATTCCTGTGACACTATTTATAGATTCCGATGCTTCACTTCAGGTTTACTGTATCCCTCTGACCTTCTTATTGACGATGAAACACAGAAATTGCATCGGAAATAAATACTAAAGGCACAATGCCGATTTAAGTACAAGGAAACTGACTCTTCTTACTGTCTATGTTTTGAACCATTCCTGTGACATTAGTTACAGATTCTGATGCTTCATTTCAGGTTTACTGTATGCCTCTGACCATCTTGTTGACGATGAAACACAGAAATTGCATCGGAATTAAATACTAAGGGCACAATGCCGACTTAAGTACAAGAAAACTGACTCTTCTTACTGTCTATATTTTGAACCATTCCTGTGACACTAGTTATAGTTTCCGATGCTTCACTTCAGGTTTACTGTATCCCTCTGAACTTCTTATAGACGATGAAACACAGAAATTGCATAGGAATTAAATACAAAAGACACAATGCCGATATAAGTACAAGTAAACTGACTCTTCTTACTGTCAATGTTTTGAACCATTCCTGTGTCACTAGTTATAGATTACGATGCTTCACTTCAGGTATACTGTATCCGTCTGACCATCTTATTGACGATGAAACACAGAATTTGCATCGGAATTAAATACAAAAGGCACAAAGCCGACTCAAGTACAAGAAGACTGGCTCTTCTTACTGTCTATGTTTTGAAACATTCCTGTGACACTAGTTATAGATTCCGATGCTTCACTTCAGGTTCACTGTATCCCTCTGACCTCCTTATTGACGATGAAACACAGAAATAGCATCGGAATTAAATACAAATGGCACAATGCCGACTCAAGTACAAGTAGGCTGGCTCATCTTACTGTCTATGTTTTGAACCATTCCTGTGACACTAGCTACAGATTCCGTTGCTTCACTTCAGGTACACTGTATCCCTCTGACCTTCTTATTGACGATGAAACACAGAAATTGCATCGGAATTAAATACTAAAGGCACAATGCCGTTTTAAGTACAAGAAAACTGACTCTTCTTACTGTCTATGTTTTGAACCATTCCTATGACACTAGTTATAGATTCCGATGCTTCACCTCAGGTTCACTGTATCCCTCTAACCTCCTTATTGACGATGAAACACAGAAATTGCATCGGAATTAAATACAAAAGGCACAATGCCGACTCAAGTACAAGAAGGCTGGCTCATCTTACTCTCTATATTTTGAACCATTCCTGTGACATTAGTTATAGATTCCGTTGCTTCACCACAGGTTTACTGTATCCCTCTGACCTGCTTATTGACGATGAATCACAGAAATTGCATCGGAATTAAATAGAAATGGCACAATGCCGACTTAAGTACACGAAAACTGAGTTTTCTTACTGTCTATGTTTTGAACCATTCCTGTGACACTAGGTATAGTTTCCGATGCTTCACTTCAGGTTTACTGTATACCTCTGACCTTCTTATTGACGATGACACACAGAAACTGCACCGGAATTTAATACAAAAGGCACAATGCTGACTTAAGAACAAGAAAACTGACTCTTCTTACTGTCTATGTTTTGAACCACTCCTGTGACACTAGTTATAGATTCCGATGCTTCCCTTCAGGTTTACTGTATCCCTCTGACCTTCTTATTGACGATGAAACACAGAAATTGCATCGGAATTAAATAGAAAAGGCACAATGCCGACTTAAGTACAAGAAGACTGACTCTTCTTACTGTCTATGTGTTGAACCACTCCTGTGATACTAGTTATAGATTCCGATGCTTCACTTCAGGTTTACTGTATCCCTCTGACCTTCTTATTGACGATGAAACACAGATAAATGCATCGGAATTCAATACAAAATTCACAATTCCTACTTAAGAACAAGAAAACTGACTCTTCTTACTGTCTATGTTTTGAACCATTTCTGTGACACTAGTTACAGATAACGATGCTTCACTTCAGGTTTACTGTATCCCTCTGACCTTCTGATTGACGATGAAACACAGAAATTGCATCGGATTTATATAGAAAAGGCACAATGCCGACTTAAGTACAAGAAAACTGAAGCTTCTTACTGTCTATGTTTGGAACCATCCCAGGGACACTAGTTATAGATAGCGATGCTTCACTTCAGGTTTACTGTACCCCTCTGACCTTCTTATTGACGATGAAACACAGAAATTGCATCGGAATTAAATACAAAAGGCACAATGCCGACTTAAGTACAACAAAACTGACTCTTCTTACTGTCTATGTTTTGAACCACACCTGTGACAATATTTACAGATTCTGATGCTTCACTTCAGGTTTACTGTATCCCTCTGACCTTCTTGTTGACGATGAAACACAGAAATTGTATCGGAATTAAATACAAAGGGCACAATGCCGACGTAAGTACAGGAAAACTGACTCTTCTTACTGTCTATGTTTTAACCATTCCTGTGAAACTACTTATAGATTCCGATGCTTCACTTCAGGTTTACTGTATCCCTCTGAAAGTCTTATTGAAGATGAAACACAGAAATAGCATCGGAATTAAATACAAAAGGCACAATGCCGACTTAAGTACAAGTAAACTGACTCTTCTTACTGTCTATGTTTTGAACCATTCCTGTGACACTAGATATAGATTCCGATGCCTCACTTCAGGTCTACTGTATCCCTCTGACCTTCTTATTGACGATGAAACACAGAAATTGCATCGGAACTAAATACAAAAGGCACAATGCCAACTTAAGTATAAGAAGACTCACTCTTCTTACTGTCTATGTTCGAAACTTTCATGTGACACAAGTTACAGGTTCCGATGTTTCACTTCAGGTTTACTGTATCCCTCTGACCATCTTATTGACGATGAAACACAGAAATTGCATCGGAATTAAATAAAAATGCACAATGCCGACTTAAGAACAAGAAAAATGACTCATCTTACTGTCTATGATTTGAACCATTCCTGTGACACTAGTTACAGTTTCCGATGCTTCACTTCAGGTTTACTGTATCCCTCTGACCTTCTTATAGACGATGAAACACAGAAATTGCATCGGAATTAAATACAAAAGACACAATGCCGTATTAAGTACAAGTAAACTGACTCTTCTTACTGTCTATGTTTTAAACCATTCCTGTGACACTAGTTATAGATTCCCATGCTTCACTCCAGGTTTAGTGTATCCCTCTGACCTTCTTATTGACGAAGAAACACAGAAATTGCATCGGAATTAAATACAAAAGGCACAATGCCGACTTAAGTACAAGAAGACTTACTCTTCTTACTGTCTATGTTTTGAACCATTCCTGTGACATTATTTACAGATTCTGATGCTTCACTTCAATTTTACTGTATCCCTCTGAACTTCTTGTTGACGATGAAACACAGAAATTGCATCGGAATTAAATACAAAGGGCACAATGCCGACGTAAGTCCAGGAAAACTGACTCTTCTTACTGTCTATGTTTTAACCATTCCTGTGAAACTACTTATAGATTCCGATGCATCACTTCAGGTTTACTGTATCCCTCTGAAAGTCTTATTGAAGATGAAACAAAGAAATTGCATCGGAATTAAATACAAAAGGCACAATGCCGACTTAAGTACAAGTAAACTGACTCTACTTACTGTCTATGTTTTGAACCATTCCTGTGACACTAGATATAGATTCCGATGCCTCACTTCAGGTCTACTGTATCCCTCCGACCTTCTTATTGACGATGAAACACAGAAATTGAATCGGAACTAAGTACAAAAGGAACAATGCCGACTTAAGTACAAGATGACTCACTCTTCTTACTGTCTATGTTCGAAACATTCCTGTGACACAAGTTACAGATTCCGATGTTTTACTTCAGGTTTACTGTATCCCTCTGACCATCTTATTGACGATGAAACACAGAAATTGCATCGGAATTAAATAAAAATGCACAATGCCGACTTAAGTACAAGAAAAATGACTCATCTTACTGTCTATAATTTGAACCATTCCTGTGACACTAGTTACAGTTTCCGATGCTTCACTTCAGGTTTACTGTATCCCTCTGACCTTCTTGTAGACGATGAAACACAGAAATTGCATCGGAATTAAATACAAAAGACACAATGCCGTATTAAGTACAAGTAAACTGACTCTCCTTACTGTCTATGTTTTAAACCATTCCTGTGACACTAGTTATAGATTCCGATGCTTCACTCCAGGTTTAGTGTATCCCTCTGACCTTCTTATTGACGAAGAAACACAGAAATTGCATCGGAATTAAATACAAAAGGCACAATGCCGACTTAAGTACAAGAAGACTTACTCTTCTTACTGTCTATGTTTTGAACCATTCCTGTGACACTAGTTATAGATTCCGATGCTTCACTTCAGGTTCACTGTCTCCCTCTGCCCTCCTTACTGACGATGAAACACAGAAATTGCATCGGAATTAAATACAAAATGGACAATGCCGTCCTTAGTACAAGAAAACTGACTCTTCTTTCTATCCATGTTTTGAACCATTCCTGTGACACTAGCTATAGATTCCGAATCTTCACTTCAGGTTTACTGTATCCCTCTGACTTTCTTATTGACGATGAAACACAGAAATTGCATCGGAATTAAATACAAAAGGCACAATGCCGATTTAAGTACAAGAAAACTGACTCTTCTTACTGTCTATGTTTTGAACCACACCTGTGACATTATTTACAGATTCTGATGCTTCACTTCAGGTTTACTGTATCCCTCTGACCTTCTTGTTAACGATGAAACACAGAAATTGCATCGGAATTAAATACAAAGGGCGCAATGCCGACGTAAGTCCAGGAAAACTGACTCTTCTTACTGTCTATGTTTTAACCATTCCTGTGAAACTACTTATAGATTCCGATGCTTCACTTCAGGTTTACTGTATCCCTCTGAAAGTCTTATTGACGATGAAACACAGAAATTGCATCGGAATTAAATACAAAAGGCACAATGCCGACTTAAGTACAAGAAGACTTACTCTTCTTACTGTCTATGTTTTGAACCATTCCTGTGACACTAGTTATAGATTCCGATGCTTCACTTCAGGTTCACTGTATCCCTCTGCCCTCCTTACTGACGATGAAACACAGAAATTGCATCGGAATTAAATGCAAAATGGACAATGCCGTCCTTAGTACAAGAAAACTGACTCTTCTTTCTATCCATGTTTTGAACCATTCCTGAGACACTAGCTATAGATTCCGATTCTTCACTTCAGGTTTACTGTATCCCTCTGACTTTCTTATTGACGATGAAACACAGAAATTGCATCGGAATTAAATACAAAAGGCACAATGCCGATTTAAGTACAAGAAAACTGACTCTTCTTACTGTCTATGTTTTGAACCACACCTGTGACATTATTTACAGATTCTGATGCTTCACTTCAGGTTTACTGTATCCCTCTGACCTTCTTGTTAACGATGAAACACAGAAATTGCATCGGAATTAAATACAAAGGGCGCAATGACGACGTAAGTCCAGGAAAACTGACTCTTCTTACTGTCTATGTTTTAACCATTCCTGTGAAACTACTTATAGATTCCGATGCTTCACTTCAGGTTTACTGTATCCCTCTGAAAGTCTTATTGACGATGAAACACAGAAATTGCATCGGAATTAAATACAAAAGGCACAATGCGACTTAAGTACAAGAAGACTCACTCTTCTTACTGTCTATGTTGGAAACTTTCCTGTGACACAAGTTACAGATTCCGATGTTTCACTTCAGGTTTACTGTATCCCTCTGACCATGTTATTGACGACGAAACACAGAAATTGCATCGTAAATGAATACAAAAAGCACAATGCCGACTTAAGTACAAGAAAAATGACTCTTCTTACTGTCTATGTTTTGAACCATTCCTGTGACACTAGTTACAGTTTCCGATGCTTCACTTCATGTTTACTGTATCCCTCTGACCTTCTTAATAACGATGAAACACAGAAATGGCATCGGAATTAAATACAAAAGACACAATGCCGAATTAAGTACAAGTAAACTGACTCTTCTTACTGTCTTTGTTTTAAACCATTCCTGTGACACTAGTTATAGATTCCGATGCTTCACTCCAGGTTTAGTGTATCCCTCTGACCTTCTTATTGACGAAGAAACACAGAAATTGCATCGGAATTAAATACAAAAGGCACAATGCCGACTTAGGTACAAGAAGACTTACTCTTCTTACTGTCTATGTTTTGAACCATTCCTGTGACACTAGTTATAGATTCCGATGCTTCACTTCAGGTTCACTGTATCCCTCTGACCTCCTTATTGACGATGAAACACAGAAATTGCATCGGAATTAAATACAAAATGGACAATGCCGTCCTAAGTACAAGAAAACTGACTCTTCTTACTGTCTATGATTTGAACCATTCCTGTGACACTAGCTATAGATTTCGATTCTTCACTTCAGGTTTACTGTATCCCTCTGACTTTCTTATTGACGATGAAACACAGAAATTGCATCGGAATTAAATACAATAGGCACAATGCCGACTTAAGTACAAGAAGACTGACTCTTACTACTGTCTATGCTTTGAACCATTCCTGTGACACTAGTTATAGATTGCGATGCTTCATTTTAGGTATACTGAATCCCTCTGACCTTCTTATTGACGATGAAACACAGAAATCGCATCGGAATTAAATACAAAAGGCACAATGCCGACTCAAATACAAGAAGACCGGCTCTTCTTTCTGTCTATGTTTTGAACCATGCCTGTGACACTAGTTATAGATTCCGATGCTTCACTTCAGGTTCACTGTATTCCTCTAACCTCCTTATTGACAATGAAACACTGATATTTCATCGGAATTAAATACAAAAGGCAGAATGTCGTCTTAAGTACAAGAAGGCTGGCTTTTTTTACTGTCTATGTTTTGAACCATTCCTGTGACACTAGTTATAGATTCCGTTGCCTCACTTCAGGTTTACTGTATACTTCTGACGTTCTTATTGACGATGAAGCACAGGAATTGCATCGGAATTTCAACAGAAAAGGCACAATGGCGACTTAAGTACAAGAAAACTGACCCTTCTTACTGTCTATGTTTTGAACCATTCCTGTGATACTAGCTATAGTTTCCGAAGCTTCACTTCAGTTTTACTGTATCCCTCTGACCTTCTTATTGACGATGAAACACAGAAATGGCATCGGAATTAAATACAAAAGGCACAATTCCGACTTAAGAACACGAAAACTGATTCTTCTTACTGTCTATGTTTTGAACCATCCCTGTGACACTAGTTATAGATTCCGATGCTTCACTTCAGGTTTACTGTATCCCTCTGACCTTCTTATTGACGATGAAACACAGAAATTGCATCGGAAATAAATAGAAAAGGCACAAAGGAGACTTAAGTACAAGAAAACTGACTCTTCTTACTGTCTATGTTTTGAACCATTCCTGTGACACTAGTTATAGATTCCGATGCTTCACTTCAGGTTTACTGTATCCCTCTGACCTTATTGAGGATGAAACACAGGAATTGCATCGGATTTAAATACAAAAGGCACAATGCCGATTTAAGTACAAGAAAACTGACTCTTCTTACTGTCTATGTTTTGAACTATTCCTGTGACATTAGTTACAGATTCTGATGCTACATTTCAGGTTTACTGTATCCCTCTGACCATCTTGTTGACGATGAAACACAGAAATTGCATCGGAATTAAATACTAAGGGCACAATGCCGACTTAAGTACAAGAAAACTGACCCTTCTTACTGTCTATCTTTTGAACCATTCCTGTGACACTACTTATAGATTCCGATGCTTCACTTCAGGTTTGCTGTATCCCTCTGACCTTCTTATTGACGATGAAACACAGAAATTGCATCGGAATTAAATACAAAAGGCACAATGCCGACTTAAGTACAAGTAAACTGACTCTTCTTACTGTCTATGTTTTGAACCATTCCTGTGACACTAGTTATAGATTATGATGTTTCACTTCAGGTTTACTGTATCCCTCTGACGTTCTTATTGACGATGAAACTCAGAAATTGCATCGGAATTAAATACAAAAGGCACAATGCCGACTTAAGTACAAGAAAAATGACTCATCTTACTGTCTATGTTTTGAACCATTCCTGTGACACTAGTTATAGATTCCGATGCTTCACTTCAGGTTCACTGTATCCCTCTAACCTCCTTATTGACGATGAAATACAGAAATTGCATCGGAATTAAATACAAAAGGCACAATGCCGACTCAAGTACAAGAAGGCTGGCTCATCTTACTGTCTATGTTTTGATCCATTCCTGTGACATTACTTATAGATTCCGTTGCTTACTGCAGGTTTACTGTATCCCTCTGACCTTCTTATTGACGATGAAACACAGAAATTTCATCGGAATTAAATAGAAATGGCACAATGCCGACTTAAGTACAAGAAAACTGACTCTTCTTACTGTCTATGTTTTGAATCATACCTGTGACACTACGTATAGTTTCCGATGCTTCACTTCAGGTTTACTGTACCCCTGTGACCTTCTTATTGACGATGACACCCAAAAGCTGCATCGGAATTAAATACAAAAGGCACAATGCCGACTTAAGAACAAGAAACCTGACTCTTCTTACTGTCTATGTTTTGAACCACTCCTGTGACAATTATTATAGATTTCGATGCTTCACTTCAGGTTTACTGAATCCCTCTGACCTTCTTATTGACGATGGAACACAGAAAAATGCATCGGAATTCAATACAAAAGGCACAATTCCTACTTAAGTACAAAAAAACTGACTCTTCTTACTGTCTATGTTTTGAACCATTTCTGTGACACTAGTTACAGATAACGATTCTTCACTTCAGGTTTACCGTATCCCTCTGACCTTCTGATGACGATGAAACACAGATATTGCATCGGAATTAAATCGAAAAGGCACAATGCCGATTTAAGTAGAAGGAAACTGACTCTTCTTACTGTCTATGTTTTGAACCACTCCTGTGACATTATTTACAGATTCTGATGCTTCACTTCAGGTTTACTGTATCCTCTGACCTTCTTTTTGACGATGAAACACAGAGATTGCATCGGAATTAAATACAAAGGGCGCAATGCTGACTTAAGTACAGGAAAACTGACTCTTCTTACTGTTTATGCTTTTAACCATTCCTGTGACACTACTTATATTTTCCCATGCTTCACTTCAGGTTTACTGTATCCCTCTGACCTTCTTATTGACGATGAAATACAGAAATTGCATCGGAATTGAATACAAAAGGCACAAAGCCGACTTAAGTACAAGTAAACTGACTCTTCTCACTGTCTATGTTTTGAACCATTCCTGTGACACTAGTTATACATTTCGATGCCTCACTTCTGGTCTACTGTATCCCTCAGACCTTATTATTGACGATAAAACACAGAAATTGCATCGGAATTAAATGCAATAGGCACAATGCCGACTTAAGTACAAGAAGACTGACTCTTCTTACTGTCTATGTTTTGAACCATTCCTGTGTCACTAGTTATAGATTCCGATGCTTCACTTCAGGTTTACTGTATCCCTCTGCCCTTCTTATTGACGATGAAACACCGAAATTGCATCGGAATTAAATACAAAAGGCACAATGCCGACTCAAATACAAGAAGACTGGCTCTTCTTACTGTCTATGTTTTGAACAATTCCTGTGACACTAGTTATAGATTCCGATGCTTCACTTCAGGTTCACTCTATCCCTCTGAACTCCTTATTGACGATGAAACACAGGAATTGCATCGGAATTAAATAGAAATGGCACAATGCCGACTCAAGTACAAGAAGGCTGGCTCATCTTACTGTCTATGTTTTGAACCATTCCTGTGACACTAGTTACGGATTCCGTTGCTTCACTTCAGGTGCACTGTATATCTCTGACCTTCCTATTGACGATGAAACACAGACATTACATCGGAATTAAATACAAAAAGCACAATGCCGAGTCAAGTACAAGAAGACCGGCTCTTCTTGCTGTCTAAGTTTTGAACCATTCCTGTGACACTAGTTATAGATTCCGATGCTTAACGTCAGGTTCACTGTATCCCTCTAACCTCCTTATTGACGATGAAACACAGAAATTGCATCGGAATTAAATACAAAAGGCACAATGCCGACTCAAGTACAAGAAGGCTGGCTCATCTTACTGTCTATGTTTTGAATTATTCCTGTGACAACAGTTATAGATTCCGTTGCTTCACTTCAGGTTTACTGTATCCCTCTGAAATTCTTATTGACTATGAAACACAGGAATTGCATCGGAATCAAATAGAAAAGGCACTATGCCGACTTAAGTACAAGAAAACAGACTCTTCTTAATGTCTATGTTTTGAACCATTCCTGTGACACTAGATATAGTTTCCGATGCTTCACTTCAGGTTTACTGTATCCCTCTGACCTTCTTGTTGACGATGACACACAGAAACAGCATCGGAATTAAATACAAAAGGCACAATGCCGACTTAAGAACAAGAAAACTGACTCTTCTTACTGTCTATGATTTGAACCACTCCTGTGACACTAGTTATAGATTCCGATGCTTCACTTCAGGTTTACTGTATCCTTCTGACCTTCTTGTTGTCGATGAAAGACAGAAATTGCATCGGAATTAAATACAAAGGGCACAATGCCGTCTTAAGTACAGGAAAACTGACTTTTCTTACTGTCTATGTTATTAACCATGCCTGTGACACTACTTATAGATTCCGATGCTTCACTTCAGGTTTACTGTATCCCTCTGACCTTCTTATTGACGATGAAACACAGAAATTGCATCGGAATTAAATCCAAAAGGCACAATGCCGACTTAAGTACAAGTAAACTGACTCTTCTTACTGTCTATGTTTTGAACCATTCCTGTGACACTAGTTATAGATTCCGATGCCTCACCTCAGGTTTACTGTATCCCTCTGACCTTCTTATTGACGATGAAACACAGAAATTGCATCGGAACTATATACAAAAGGCACAATGCCGACTTAAGTACAAGAAGACTGACTCTTCTTACTGTCTGTGTTTTGAAACTTTCCTGTGACACTAGTTACTGATTCCGATGCTTCACTTCAGGTTTACTGTATCCCTCTGACATTTTTATTGACCGTGAAACACAGAAATGGCATCGGAATTAAATACAAAAGGCTCAATGCCGACATAAGTACAAGAAAACTGACTCTTCTTACTGTCTATGTTTTGAACCACTCCTGTGACACTAGTTATAGATTCCGATGCTTCACTTCAGGTTTACTGTATCCCTCTGACCTTCTTATTGACGATGAAACACAGAAATTGCATCGGAATCAAATACAAAATGCACAATGCCGACTCAAGTACAAGAAGACAAGCTCTTCTTACTGTCTATGTTTTGAATCATTCCTGTGACACTAGTTATAGATTCCGATGCTTCACTTCAGGTTCACTGTATCCCTCTAACCTCCTTATTGACGATGAAACACAGTAATTGCATCGGAATTAAATAGAAAAGGCACAATGCCGACTCAAGTACAAGAAGGCTGGCTCATCTTACCGTCTATGTTTTGAACCATTCCTGTGACACTAGTTATAGATTCCGTTGCTTCACTTCAGGTTTACTGTTTCCCTCTTACCTTCTTATTGATGATGAAACACAGAAATTGCATCGGAATTAAATAGAAATGGCACAATGCCAACTGAAGTACAAGAAAACTGCCTCTTCTTACTGTCTATGTTTTGAACCATTCCTGTGACACTAGTTATAGGTTCCGATGCTTCACTTCAGGTTTACTCTATCCCTCTGACCTTCTTATTGACGATGAAACACAGAAATTGCACGGGAATTAAATACAATAGGCACAATGCCGATTTCAGTACAAGAAAACTGACTCTTCTTACTGTCTATGTTTTGAACCATTCCTGTGACACTAGTTATAGATTCCGATGGTTCACTTCAGGTTTACTGTATCCTTCGGACCTTGTTATTGACGATGAAATACTGAAATTGCATCGGAATTAAATACAAAAGGCACAATGCCGACTTAAGTACAAGAAAACTGACTCTTCTTACTGTCTATGTTTTGAACCATTCCTGTGACACTAGTTATAGATTCTGATGCTTCACTTCAGGTTTACTCTATCCCTCTGACCTTCTTATTGACGATGAAACACAGAAATTGCATGGGAACTAAATACAAAAGGCACAACGCCGACTTAAGTACAAGAGAACTGATTGTCCTTACTGTCTATGTTTTGAACCATTCCTGTGACACTAGTTATAAATTCCGATGGTTCCCTTCAGGTTTACTGTTGAAAAGTCCCCTTTTTTGAACAATTATACATGACTGTCCTTAAACTGACACACAATATTTTGTTTGCGAAACGGAATCTGACTTTCAATAATCCCTAGAAAAGTAAGGGCCCTGACTAACAGTAAACTATGCCTTTCACAAAACACTTACCTCACAAAAATCTTCGCTATTCAAGCTACTGCAATACAGCGAACGCCACTGCAGCATTTAAATAAACGATTCAAACTACTGAAGGCACTAACTACTGATAGGGATAGTTAGCAAATGAAAGATATTAATAGAGAACAAACAATGTATTTACCTTGATATCATCATTTATAAATATAGCAGTTCATGACACATTTCAAAACTCTGCCATCTCTCTCCCCACTTCCACCACTGTTGGCGGCTCACCTCCAATTGTGCAACGCTACGCGCTGTTCACTGCCAGCTGCCTAACACTACAATGGCGAGTATTACAACAATGCAAAGCAGCCACAGACTATACACAGCACAGCCAGTGATTTTCATATTGAGCGCTACGTAACGTTGCCAATAAGAAAACATAAACAGCCTACTTACATAGAGAAAACATAAACAGCCTACTTACATAGCCCCTATGCTCCCCACAAAAAATTTTACAAAATATTTTTGGGCAGTGGGCAATAATGATTTGATAAAATTTTTCATAATTACAATAACAAAGATATGAAATGCACACACATATTGATACAATGTTGGTCAAAAGCTAAAATTTACTCACAGTCCATAAAGACAGTCCTGATCATTCATCACAGTAAAACTGCCGTTTCTTTTATCAAAGTCTGAGCAGTAAAAGACAATGCACACGGAAGTAGTCGATTTCCATGCCGTCTTGAAGAAGTACTGTTGTCCTTCCAACTGAAAGACAGCGCTGACTCTCGACATGCACACAGGTAATGGGCTACAACAGAGCAAACCCACAGCAGAGTCATTCGACGTTTTGAAGAATATTGGTAGGTAGGTCATCACAGAGCAGACCCACTGCAGTCCTGGTAGAGATTACGGTATTAGTGGGCCACCAGAGGAGCAGACCCACTGCAGTCCTTGTAGAAATAATGGTATTGGTGAGTCATCAAAGGTGCAGACCTACTGTAGTCCTTGTAGAGACGGCCAGCAGCCATCTGTTGTGACTGTGCAGGTGCACAATCACCATTGAAGAGTCTTGCGGATAATATAGCAAGTCCATAAACCACCACTTGTGCACTCACAAAGTTTTCGGAACTGTCCTTAGAACCAACAATGCTGTTATCCAGTCCCTTGCTGAATTAGTAACACACGTGCAAACACTAACAGTCCCTACTTCTCACATATTGTCCATATACTATGACCAACAGAAACGTGTGCAGTGAAATGTAACTTACAAGTTTATAATAAGATGAACTGGTGTCAATTACAATTTTATAACATACGAATAAAATAACAAAGGTACAAAATACATCATTAAAGAACAAAACAATACAGATAACATTTGTAGTACTGGCTTTACAACAGAATAGAAATAAACATGTACATCAATGTTACAGGAATTATGAGATAAGTAGATACATAAAAGATCAGAATAAATTTTGAAACATCAACTTCACACATGAGCATTAAAACAAAACAGAACAAATAATGTCTAAGCATATTTACAAGGTACATAACATATTATTAATGCCAATTACATTTGAGGATAACAGTATTCCTCATCATAGTGAATGTAGCTTAGTAATAGAAAAATTCTACAACATAAATCGTATTAGCTAAACACATAAAGACAGAAAAAACACAAATACACAAGGATACACAAACACATAGTGGGATAACACCAATACGAAAGGATAGGGTTCGTTTTCAGTGTAACATGTGGTACTGCAGTCCAACTCAAAACTTCATATATCTTTCCTCTTATTTCATCCTTTGTTTCCACCAAAAAAATTCTATCTAAGCATGCTGTCTGTATTTATATGTTCACACATTTCTTACCTCAACATTTATTTCCAAGAAAATTCTACCTAAACCTGTTTTCTGTACTTTTTTTCGTATAACTTCTCAATGCATTTCTTCCAATTCATCGCAACTCATTCTCTTAGAGGCTACCCCCTCTTAAGCTAACTTAAATCTACTGAACTCAGATGCTAAACTAAGGGACGAGGCAATGCAGCAGCACAAAATAAGTAACACAAACAGCAATGACCAAGAAAATGGAAAATTGCAAATCAAGCTACAGTAAATCTAAATTACCAAGCAATGCAACATTACAACTAATATGAGCCAATGTGCAGCAACAAGAAAAATAAATGAGTAGTAAAACTGGCTTAGCAGAGGAACACAAAGTCAAATTCAGTAACACTATGCCTGGCAAACAGCAGTAACTTATACGTAAACATGACATAGCTCAAGCAGAAAAAATAGTACACTAAAGATAACAATGCAGATAAGGGAAATGTATAATCACATCTTAATGTCTATGTAATTAAAGTGGTGCACAACAAATTATTCTACAAAAGAAATTACCAGGTACTTGAAAAGAAAATTATAGATGCAGTTACTGTTACTAGTCCCTTCTTATTGTTCTCTCCATTCCAAGAGCTCCTTTTTCCAAGAATGTGGATCAGAAAATACTTATTTAATAAATCTGTTGACAGAAAGTGTTCACATTAGCAGATGCATTTAAGTTTATTTTATAAATCCAATGCTGCAACTCAGCTGGAAACCAGATATTAAACAAAATGAGCAATCTCTTAACTACAAGGACAATAGATTTAAAATGTTTCTAATCATTTCATTAGGCATTTTAGTAAATATCATAAATTACGAGTTGCACAGTATGCTTTCAACAAGGAAATGTCAATAGCGAGGACAATTGGCTCCCCTTTTTTTTTCTACCTTTGCCGCTGAAAGGCTAATGGCTTTTTTTCGGGCAGCTGTCGCCCAGGTGGGTGCCCGCGACGCATAACGTGCAGGTGGTCACTTAACATTCTTACGGAAATATTTACGACAGCAGTTTCCTCTACAGTGACAGTCTCACATAAAAATATTTCACAGGTCCAGAATTAGCGTTGCAAATCTGTAGAAGGAAAATTCTATAAATATAAGTGTCCAAATAATATATTCGTCAGCATTGTGATACCGTCACGCATTTACGCACATTTCATAACTCTTAAAGCACGATTCTTGGTTTCCAACATACTTCTTGTTCCTCATATACGGTAGCATCATCTTATTGATCATAAACATACCTCAACAGCATGGTACACATAGTCGTATTAATAATAACATCATAACACCTCAGTCAAATCTCAAAAACGTCGTAGCTATCTGCAATAATTTCAAAACCTAAAAAGAATTCTGTGCTCATTTAAATAGTGTCACCTACCTCAAACGTACTTTGAAAATCATGATCTCATACCAAATACATCATTCAAAGCTCTCACAGTTCATGACAAATTTCAAAACTCCGCCATCTCTCTCCCCACAACCACCACTGCTGGCGGCTCACCTCCAACTGCGCAACGCTACGCGCTGTTCACAGCCAGCTGCCTAACACTACAATGGCGAGTATTACAACAATGCAAAGCAGCCACAGACTGCACACAGCACAGCCAGTGATTTTCATATTGAGCGCTACGTAACGTTGCCAATAAGAAAACATAAACAGCCTACTTACATAGAGAAAACATAAACTGCCTACTAACACTGTATCCCTCTGACCTTATTGACGATGCAACACAGAAATTGCATCGGAATTAAATACAAAAATCACAATGTCGACTTAGGTACAAGAAAACTGACTCTTCTTACTGTCTTTGTTTTGAACCATTCCTGTGACACTAGTTATAGCTTCCGATGCTTCACTTCAGGTTTACTGTATCCCTATGACCTTCTTATTGACGATAAAACACAGAAATTGCATCGGAATTAAATACAAAAGGCACAATGCCGACATAAGAACAAGAAAACTGACTCTTCTTACTGTCTATGTTTTGAACCACTCCTATGACAATAGTTATACATTCCGATGCTTCACTTCAGGTTTACTGTATACCTCTGACCTTCATTTTGACGATGGAACACAGAAATTGCATCGGAATTAAATGGAAAATGCACAATGCCGACTTACGTACAAGAAAAATGACTCTTCTTACTGTGTATGTTGTGAACCATTCCTGTGACAATTGTTATAGATACCGATACATCACTTCAGGTTGACTGTATCCCTCTGACCGCCTTATTGACGATGAAACACAGAAATTGCATCGGAATTAAATACAAAAGGCACAATGCCGACTCAAGTACAAGAAGACTGGCTCTTCTTATTGTTTATGTTTTGAACCTTTCCTATGAGACCGGTTCTAGATTCCGATGCTTCACTTCACGTTTACTGTATCCCTTCGCCCTTCTTATTGACGACGAAACCCAGAAATTGCATCGGAATTAAACAGAAGAGGCACAATGCCGACTTAAGTAAAAGAAAACTGACTCTTCTTACTGTCTAAGTTTTGAACCATTCCTGTGACACTTGTTATAGATTCCGATGCTTCACTTCAGGTACACTGTATCCCTCTGACCGTCTTATTCATGATGAAACACAGAAATTCCATCGGAATTAAATACAAAAGGCACAATGCCGACTCAAGTACAAGAAGACTGGCTCTTCTTACTGTCTATGTTTTGAACCTTTCCTGTGAGACCGGTTTTAGATTCCGATGCTTCACTTCAGGTATACTGTATCCCTTGGACCTTCTTATTGACGACGAAACACAGAAATTGCATCGGAATTAATAGAAAAGGCACAATGGCGGGTTAAGTACAAGAAAACTGACTCTTCTTACTGTCTATGTTTTGAACCATTCCTGTGACACTAGTTATGGATTCCGATGCATCACTTCAGGTTTACTGTATCCCTCTGACCTTCTTATTGACGATGAAACACAGAAATTGCATTGGAATTAAATACAAAAGGCACAATGTCGACATAAGTATAGGAAAACTGACTCTTCTTACTGTCTATGCTTTGAACCATTCCTGTGACACTAGTTATAGATTACGATGCTTCACTTCAGGTTTACTGTATCCTTCTGACCTTCTCATTGACGATGAAACACAGAAATTGCATCGGAAATATATACAAAAGGCACTTTGACGACTCAAGTACAGGAAGACTGGCTCTTCTTACTGTCTATGTTTTTAACCTTTCCTGTGAGACCAGTTTTAGATTCCGATGCTTGACTTCAGGTTTACTCTATCCCTTGGACCTTCTTATTGACGATGAAACATATAAATTGCATCGGAATTAAATACAAAAGGCACAATGCCGACTTAAGTACAAGTAAACTGACTCTACATACTGTCTATGTTTTGAACCATTCCTGTGACACTAGTTATAGATTCCGATGCTTCACTTCAGGTTTACTGTATCCCTCTGACCTTCTTATTGACGATCAAACACAGAAATTTCATCAGAATTAAATACAAAAGGCACAATGCCGAATTAAGTACAAGTAAACTGACTCTACTTGCTGTCTATGTTTTGAACCATTCCTGTGACACTAGTTATAGATTCCGATGCTTCACTTCAGGTTTACTGTATCCCTCTGACCTTCTTATTGACGATCAAACACAGAAATTTCATCGGAATTAAATACAAAAGGCACAATGCCGACTTAAGTACAAGAAAACTGACTCTTTTTACTGTCTATGTTTTGAACTATTCCTGTGACACTAGATATAGATTCCGATGCTTCACATCAGGTTTACTGTATCCCTCTGACCTTCTTATTGACGATGAAACACAGAAATTTCATCGGAATTAAATACAAAAGGCACAATGCCGACTTAAGTACAAGAAAACTGACTCTTCTTACTGTCTATGTTTTGAACCATTCCTGTGGCACTAGTTATAGATTCCGATGCTTCACTTCAGGTTTACTGTATCCCTCTGACCTTCTTAGTGACGATCAAACACAGAAATTTCATCGGAATTTAATACAAAAGGCACAATGCCGACTTAAGTACAAGAAAACTGACTCTTTTTACTGTCTATGTTTTGAACTATTCCTGTGACACTAGATATAGATTCCGATGCTTCACATCAGGTTTACTGTATCCCTCTGACCTTCTTATTGACGATGAAACACAGAAATTGCATCAGAATTCAATACAAAAGGTACAATGCCAACTTAAGTACAAGTAAACTGACTCCACTTACTGTCTATGATTTGAACCATTCCTGTGACACTAGTTATAGATTCCGATGCTTCACTTCAGGTTTACTGTATCCCTCTGACCTTCTTATTGACGATGTAACACAGAAATTGCATAGGAATTAAATACAAAAATCACAATGCCGACTTAAGTTCAAGAAAACTGACTCTTCTTACTGTCTATGATTTGAACCATTCCTGTGACACTAGTTATAGTTTCCGATGCTTCACATCAAGTTTACTTAATCCCTCTGACCTTCTTATTGACGATGAAACACAAAAATTGCATCGGAATTAAATACAAAAGGCACAATGCCGACTTTATAACAAAAAAATTGACTCTTCTTACTGTCTATTTTTTGAACCACTCCAGTGACACTAGTTATAGATTCCGATGCTTCACTTCAGGTTAACTGTATCCCTCCGACTTCCTTATTGACGATGAAACACAGAAATTGCAACGGAATTAATTACAAAAGGCACAATGCCGACTTAAGTACAAGAAAACTGACTCTTCTTACTGTCTATGTTTTGAACCATTCCTGTGACACTAGTTATAGATTCCGATGCTTCACTTCAGGTTTACTGTATCCCTCTGACCTTCTTATTGACGATCAAACACAGAAATTTCATCGGAATTAAATACAAAAGGCACAATGCCGACTTAAGTACAAGAAAACTGACTCTTTTTACTGTCTATGTTTTGAACTATTCCTGTGACACTAGATATAGATTCCGATGCTTCACATCAGGTTTACTGTATCCCTCTGACCTTCTTATTGACGATGAAACACAGAAATTTCATCGGAATTAAATACAAAAGGCACAATGCCGACTTAAGTACAAGAAAACTGACTCTTCTTACTGTCTATGTTTTGAACCATTCCTGTGGCACTAGTTATAGATTCCGATGCTACACTTCAGGTTTACTGTATCCCTCTGACCTTCTTAGTGACGATCAAACACAGAAATTTCATCGGAATTAAATACAAAAGGCACAATGCCGACTTAAGTACAAGAAAACTGACTCTTTTTACTGTCTATGTTTTGAACTATTCCTGTGACACTAGATATAGATTCCGATGCTTCACATCAGGTTTACTGTATCCCTCTGACCTCCTTATTGACGATGAAACACAGAAATTGCACCGGAATTAAATACAATCGCACAATGCCGACTTAAGTACAAGAACACTGACTCTTCTTACTGTCTATGTTTGAACTATTCCTGTGACACTAGTTAAAGATTCCGATGCTTCACTACAGGTTTACTGTATCCCTTTGACCTTCTTATTGACGATGAAACACAGAAATTGCATCGGAATTAAATACAAAAGGCACAATGCCGACTTAAGTACAAGAAAACTGACTCATCTTACTGTCTATGTTTTGAACCATTCCTGTGACACTAGTTATAGATTCCGATGCTTCACTTCCGGTTTCCTGTATCACTGTGACCTCCTTATTGAGGATGAAACACAGAAATTGCATCGGAATTAAATACAAAAGGCACAATGCCCACTTAAGTACATGAAGACTGGCTCTTCTAACGGTCTATGTTTGAACCATTCCTGTGACACTACTAATTGATTCCGATGCTTCACTTCAGGTTCACTGTATCACTGTGACCTCCTTATTGAGGATGAAACACAGAAATTGCATCGGAATTAAATACAAAAGGCACAATGCCGACTCAATTACAAGAAGGCTGGCTCATCTTTCTGTCTATGTTTGAAACATTCCTGTGACACTAGTTATATATTCCGTTGCTTCACTTCAGGTTTACCTTATCCGTCTGACCTTCTTATCGACGATGAAACACAGAAATTGCATCGGAATTAAATAGAAAAGGCACAGTGCCGACTTAAGTACAAGAAAACTGACTCATCTGACTCTCTATGTTTTCAACCATTCCTGTGACACTAGTTATAGTTTCCGATGCTTCACTTCAAGTTTACTTAATCCCTCTAACCTTCTTATTGACGATGAACTACATAAATTGCATCGGAATTAAATACAAAAGGCACAATGCCGACTTTAGAACAAAAAAATTGACTCTTCTTACTGTCTATTTTTTGAACCACTCCAGTGACACTAGTTATAGATTCCGATGCTTCACTTCAGGTTAACTGTATCCCTCCGACTTCCTTATTGACGATGAAACACAGAAATTACAACGGAATTAATTACAAAAGGCACAATGCCGACTTAAGTACAAGAAAACTGACTCTTCTTACTGTCTATGTTTTGAACCATTTCTGTGACACTAGTTATAGATTCCGATGCTTCACTTCAGGTTTACTGTATCCCTCTCACCTTCTTATTGACGATGTAACACAGAAATAGCATCGGAATTATATACAAAAATCACAACGCCGACTTAGGTACAAGAAAACTGACTATACGTACTGTCTATGTTTTGAACCATTCTTGTGACACTAGTTAAAGATTCCGATGCTTCACTTCAGGTTTACTGTATCCCTCTGACTTTCTTATTGACGATGAAACACAGAAATTGTATCGGAATTAAATACAATCGCACAATGCCGACTTAAGTACAAGAACACTGACTCTTCTTACTGTCTATGTTTTGAACCATTCCTGTGACACTAGTTAAAGATTCCGATGCTTCACTACAGGTTTACTGTATCCCTTTGACCTTCTTATTGACGATGAAACACAGAAATTGCATCGGAATTAAATACAAATGGCACAATGCCGACATAAGTACAAGAAAACTGACTCATCTTACTGTCTATGTTTTGAACCATTCCTGTGACACTAGTTATAGATTCCGATGCTTCACTTCCGGTTTCCTGTATCACTGTGACCTCCTTATTGAGGATGAAACACAGAAATTGCATCGGAATTAAATACAAAAGGCACAATGCCCACTTAAGTACATGAAGACTGGCTCTTCTAACTGTCTATGTTTGAACCATTCCAGTGACACTACTAATAGATTCCGATGCTTCACTTCAGGTTCACTGTATCACTGTGACCTCCTTATTGAGGATGAAACACAGAAATTGCATCGGAATTAAATACAAAAGGCACAATGCCGACTCAATTACAAGAAGGCTGGCACATCTTACTGTCTATGTTTGAAACATTCCTGTGACACTAGTTATATTTTCCGTTGCTTCACTTCAGGTTTACCTTATCCGTCTGACCTTCTTATTGACGATGAAACACAGAAATTGCATCGGAATTAAATAGAAAAGGCAAAGTGTCAACTTAAGTACAAGAAAACTGACTCATCTTACTGTCTATGTTTTCAACCATTCCTGTGACACTAGTTATAGTTTCCGATGCTTCACTTCAAGTTTACTGAATGCCTTTGACCTTCTTATTGACGATGAAACACAGAAATTGCATAGGAATTAAATACAAAAATCACAATGCCGACTTAGGTACAAGAAAACTGACTCTTCTTACTGCCTATGTTTCGAACCATTTCTGTGACCGTAGTTATTGATTCCGATTCTTCACTTCAGGTTTGCTATATCCCTCTGCCCTTCTTATTGACGATGTAACACAGAAATTGCATCGGAATTAAATACGAAAATCACAATGCCGACTTAAGTACAAAAAAAACTGACTATTCTTACTGTATATGTTTTGAACCATTCCTGTGACACTAGTTAAAGATTCCGCTGCTTTACTTCAGGTTTACTGTATCCCTCTGACTTTCTTATTGACGATGAAACACAGAAATTGCATCGGAATTAAATACAATCGCACAATGCCGACTTTTGTACAAGAAGACGGACTCTTCTTACTGTCTATGTTTTGAACCATTCCTGTGACACTAGTTATAGATTCCGATGCTTCACTTTCGGTTTACTGTATCCCTCTGACCTTCTTATTCACGATGAAACACAGAAATTGCATCGGAATTAAATACAAATGGCACAAGCCGACTCAAGTACAAGAAGACTGACTCTTCTTACTGTCTATGTTTGAACCATTCCTGTGACACTAGTTATACATTATGATGCTTCACTTCAGTTTCACTGTATCCCTGTGACCTCCTTATTGAGGATGAAACACAGAAATTGCATCGGAATTAAATACAAAAGGCACAATGCCGACTCAAGTACAAGAAGGCTGGCTCATCTTACTGTCTAAGTTTTGAACCATTCCGGTGACACTAGTTATAGATTCCGTTGCTTCAATTCAGGTTTACCTTATCCGTCTGACCTTCTTATTGACGAAGAAACACAGAAATTGCATCGGAATTAAATAGAAAAGGCACATTGCCAACTTAAGTACAAGAAAATTGACTCTTCTTACTGTCTATGTTTTGAACCATTCGTGTGACACTAGTTATAGTTTCCGATGACTCACTTCAAGTTTGCTGTATCCCTCTGACTTTCTTATTGACGTTGAAACACAGAAATTGCATCGGAATTAAATACAAAAGGAACAATGCCGACTTCAGAGCAAAAAAACTGACTCTTCTTACTGTCTATGATTAGAACCACTCCTGTGACACTAGTTATAGATTCCGATACTTCACTTCAGGTTAACTGTATCCCTCTGACTTCCTTATTGTCGATGAAACACAGAAATTTCATCGAAATTCAATACAAAAGGCACAATGCCGACTAAAGTAAAAGAAGACTGGCTCTTCTTACTGTCTACGTTTTGAACCTTTCCTGTGAGAACGGTTGTGGATTACAATGCTTCACTTCAGGTTTACTGTATCCCTTGGACCTTCTTATTGACGACGAAACACAGAAATTGCATCGGAATTAAATACAAAGGCACAATGCCGACATAAGTACAAGAAAACTGACTCTTCTAACTGTCTATGATTTGAACCATTCCGGTGACATTAGTTATAGACTCCAATGCTTCACTTCAGGTTTACTGTATCCCTCTGACCTTCTTATTGACGATGAAACACAGAAATTGCGTCGGAATTAAATACAAAAGCCACAATGCCGACTTAAGTATAAGAAAAGTGACTCATCTTACTGTCTATGTTTTGAACCATTCCTGTGACACTAGTTTTAGATTCCGTTGCTTCACTTCCGGTTTACTGTATCCCTCTGTCCTACTTATTCACGATGAAACTCAGAAATTGCATCGGAGTTAAATACAAAACGCACAATGCCGACTTAATTATAAGAAAACTGACTCTTCTTACTGTCTATGTTTGAACCATTTCTGTGACAGTAGTTATTGATTCCGATGCTTCACTTCAGGTATGCTGTATCCCTCTGACCTTCTTATTGACGATATAACACAGAAATTGCATCGGAATTAAATACGAAAATCACAATGCCGACTTAAGTACAAGAAAACTGACTATTCATACTGTCTACGTTTTGAACCATTCCTGTGACACTAGTTAAAGATTCCGATGCTTCACTTCAGGTTTACTGTATCCCTCTGACTTTCTTATTGACGATGAAACACAGAAATTGCATCGGAATTAGATACAAAAGGCACAATGCCGACTTAAGTACAAGAAAACTGACTCATCTTACTTTCTATGTTTTGAACCATTCCTCTGACAGTAGTTATAGATTCCGATGCTTCACTTTCCGTTTACTGTATCCCTCTGACCTTCTTGTTCACGATGAAACACAGAAATTTCATCGGAATTCAATACAAAAGGCACAATGCCGACTCAAGTAGAAGAAGACTGGCTCTTCTTACTGTCTACGTTTTGAACCTTTCCTGTGAGACCGGTTTTGGATTCCGATGCTTCACTTCAGGTTTACTGTATCCCATGGACCTTCTTATTGACGACGAAACACAGAAATTGCATTGGAATTAAATACAAAAGGCACAATCCCGACATAAGTACATGAAAACTGACTCTTCTTACTGTCTATGATTTGAACCACTCCTGTGACAGTAGTTACCGATTCCGATGCTTCCCTTCAGGTTTGCTGTATCCCTTGGAACTTCTTATTGACGACGAAACACAGAAATTAAATCGGAATTAAATACAAAAGGCACATTGCCGACCTAAGTACAAGAAAACTGACTCTTCTTACTGTCTATGTTTTGAACCATTCCTGTGACAGTAGTTATAGATTCCAATGCTTCTCTTCAGGTTTACTGTATCCCTCTGACGTTTTTATTGTCGATGAAACACAGAAATTGCATCGGAATTAGATACAAAAGTCACAATGCCGACTTAAGTACAAGTAAACTGACTCATCTTACTTTCTATGTTTTGAACCATTCCTGTGACAGTAGTTATAGATTCCGATGCTTCACTTCCGGTTTACTGTATCCCTCTGACCTACCTATTCACGATGAAACTCAGATATTGCATCGGAGTTAAATACAAAAGGCACAATGCCGACTCAAGTACACGAAGACTGGCTCTTCTTACTGTCTATGTTTGAACCATTCCTGTGACACTAGTTATAGATTCCGATGCTTCACTTCAGGTTCACTGTATCCCTGTGACCTCCTTATTGAGGATGAAACACAGAAATTGCATCGGAAATAAATACAAAAGGCACAATGCCGACTCAATTACAAGAAGGCTGGCTCATCTTACTGTCTATGTTTGAACCATTCCTGTGACACTAGTCATATATTCCGTTGCTTCACTTCAGGTTTACCTTATCCGTCTGACCTTCTTATTGACGATGAAACACAGAAATTGCATCGGAATTAAATAGAAAAGGCACAGTGCCGACTTAAGTACAAGAAAACTGACTCATCTTACTGTCTATGTTTTCAACCATTCCTATGACACTAGTTATAGTTTCCGATGCTTCACTTCAACTTTACTGTATCCCTCTGACCTTCTTATTGACGATGAAACACAGAAATTGCATCGGAATTAAATACAAAATGCACAAAGCCGACTTAAGGACAAAAAATCTGACTCTTCTTACTGTCTATGATTAGAACCACTCCTGTGACACTAGTTATAGATTCTGATGCTTCACTTCAGGTTAACTGTATCCCTCTGACTTCCTTATTAACGATGAAACACAGAGATTTCATCGGAATTCAATACAAAAGGCACAATACCGACTCAAGTACAAGAAGACTGGCTCTTCTTATTGTCTACGTTTTGAACCATTCCTGTGAGACCGGTTTTAGATTCCGATGCTTCACTTCAGGTTTACTGTAACCCTTGGACCTTCTTATTGACGACGAAACACAGAAATTGCATCGGAATTAAATACAAAAGGCACAATGCCGACTTAAGAACAGGAAAACTGACTCTTCTTACTGTCTATGTTTTGAACCATTCCTGTGACAGTAGTTATAGATTCCAATAATTCACTTCAGGTTTACTGTATCCGTCTGACCTTCTTATTAACGATGAAACACAGAAATTGCATCGGAATTAAATACAAAATGCACAATGCCGACTTAAGTACAAGAAAACTGACTTATCTTACTGTCTATGTTTTGAACCATTCCTGTGACACTAGTTATATATTCCGTTGCTTCACTTCAGGTTTACCTTATCCGTCTGACCTTCTTATTGACGATGAAACACAGAAATTGCATCGGAATTAGATACAAAAGGCACAATGCCGACTTAAGTACAAGAAAACTGACTCATCTTACTTTCTATGTTTTGAACCATTCCTGTGACACTAGTTATAGATTCCGATGCTTCACTTCCGGTTTACTGTATCCCTCTGACCTACCTATTCACGATGAAACTCAGAAATTGCATCGGAGTTAAATACAAAAGGCACAATGCCGACTCAAGTACACGAAGACTGGCTCTTCTTACTGTCTATGTTTGAACCATTCCTGTGACACTAGTTATAGATTCCGATGCTTCACTTCAGGTTCACTGTATCCCTGTGACCTCCTTATTGAGGATGAAACACAGAAATTGCATCGGAATTAAATACAAAAGGCACAATGCCGACTCAATTACAAGAAGGCTGGCTCATCTTACAGTCTATGTTTTGAACCATTCCTGTGACACTAGTTATATATTCCCTTGCTTCACTTCAGGTTTACCTTATCCGTCTGACCTTCTTATTGACGATGAAACACAGAAATTGCATCGGAATGAAATAGAAAAGGCACAGTGCCGACTTAAGTACAAGAAAACTGACTCATCTTACTGTCTATGTTTTCAACCATTCCTATGACACTAGTTATAGTTTCCGATGCTTCACTTCAAGTTTACTGTATCCCTCTGACCTTCTTATTGACGATGAAACACAGAAATTGCATCGGAATTAAATACAAAATGCACAATGCCGACTTAAGGACAAAAAAACTGACTCTTCTTACTGTCTATGATTAGAACCACTCCTGTGACACTAGTTATAGATTCTGATGCTTCACTTCAGATTAACTGTATCCCTCTGACTTCCTTATTAACGATGAAACACAGAGATTTCATCGGAATTCAATACAAAAGGCACAATACCGACTCAAGTACAAGAAGACTGGCTCTTCTTATTGTCTACGTTTTGAACCTTTCCTGTGAGACCGGTTTTAGATTCCGATGCTTCACTTCAGGTCTACTGTAACCCTTGGACCTTGTTATTGACGATGAAACACAGAAATTGCATCGGAATTAAATACAAAATGCACAATGCCGACTTAAGTACAAGAAAACTGACTTATCTTACGGTCTATGTTTTGAACCATTCCTGTGAGACTAGTTATAGTTTCCGATGATTCACTTCAAGTTTACTGTATCCCTCTGACCTTCTTATTGACGATGAAACACAGAAATTGCTTCGGAATTAAATACAAAAGGCACAATGCCGACATGTTGTTGTTGTTGTGGTCTTCAGTCCTGAGACTGGTTTGATGCAGCTCTCCATGCTACTCTGTCCTGTGCAAGCTTTTTCATCTCCCAGTACCTACTGCAACCTACATCCTTCTGAATCTGCTTAGTGTATTCATCTCTTGGTCTCCCTCTAAGATTTTTACCCTCCACGCTGCCCTCCAATACTAAATTGGTGATCCCTTGATGCCTCAGAACATGTCCTTCCAACCGATCCCTTCTTCTGGTCAAGTTGTGCCACAAACTTCTCTTCTCCCCAATCCTATTCAATACTTCCTCATTAGTTACGTGATCTACCCATCTAATCTTCAGCATTCTTCTGTAGCGCCACATTTCGAAAGCTTCTATTCTCTTCTTGTCCAAACTATTTATCGTCCATGTTTCACTTCCATACATGGCTACACTCCATACGAATACTTTCAGAAATGACTTCCTGACACTTAAATCAATACTGGATGTTAACAAATTCCTCTTCTTCAGAAACGCTTTCCTTGCCATTGCCAGCCTACATTTTATATCCTCTCTACTTCGACCATCATCAGTTATTTTGCTCCCCAAATAGCAAAACTCCTTTACTACTTTAAGTGCCTCATTTCCTAATCTAATTCCCTCAGCATCACCCGACTTAATTAGACTACATTCCATTATCCTTGTTTTGCTTTTGTTGATGTTCATCTTATATCCTCCTTTCAAGACACTGTCCATTCCATTCAACTGCTCTTCCAAGTCCTTTGCTGTCTCTGACATAATTACAATGTGATCGGCGAACCTCAAAGTTTTTATTTCTTCTCCATGAATTTTAATACCTACTCCGAATTTTTCTTTTGTTTCCTTTACTGCTTGCTCAATATACAGATTGAACAACATCGGGGAGAGGCTACAACCCTGTCTTACTCCCTTCCCAACCACTGCTTCCCTTTCATGTCCCTCGACTCTTATAACTGCCATCTGCTTTCTGTACAAATTGTAAATAGCCTTTCGCTCTCTGTATTTTACCCCTGCCACCTTTAGAATTTGAAAGAGAGTATTCCAGTCAACATTGTCAAAAGCTTTCTCTAAGTCTACAAATGCTAGAAACGTAGGTTTGCCTTTCCTTAATCTTTCTTCTAAGATAAGTCGTAAGGTCAGTATTGCCTCACGTGTTCCAGTGTTTCTACGGAATCCAAACTGATCTTCCCCGAGGTTGGCTTCTACTAGTTTTTCCATTCGTCTGTAAAGAATTCGTGTTAGTATTTTGCAGCTGTGACTTATTAAGCTGATGGTTCGGTAATTTTCACATCTGTCAACACCTGCTTTCTTTGGGATTAGAATTATTATATTCTTCTTGAAGTCTGAGGGAATTTCGCCTGTTTCATACATCTTGCTCACCAGATGGTAGAGTTTTGTCAGGACTGGCTCTCCCACGGCTGTCAGTAGTTCCAATGGAATATTGTCTACTCCGGGGGCCTTGTTTCGACTCAGGTCTTTCAGTGCTCTGTCAAACTCTTCACGCAGTATCGTATCTCCCATTTCATCTTCATCTACATCCTCTTCCATTTCCATAATATTGTCCTCAAGTACATCGCCCTTGTATAGACCCTCTATATACTCCTTCCACCTTTCTGCTTTCCCTTCTTTGCTTAGAACTGGGTTTCCATCTGAGCTCTTGATATTCATACAAGTCGTTCTCTTATCTCCAAAGGGCTCTTTAATTTTCCTGTAGGCGGTATCTGTCTTACCCCTAGTGAGATAGGCCTCTACATCCTTACATTTGTCCTCTAGCCATCCCTGCTTAGTCATTTTGCACTTCCTGTCGATCTCATTTTTGAGACGTTTGTATTCCTTTTTGCCTGTTTCACTTACTGCATTTTTATATTTTCTCCTTTCATCAATTAAATACAATATTTCTTCTGTTACCCAAGGATTTCTACTTGCCCTCGTCTTTTTACCTACTTGATCCTCTGCTGCCTTCACTACTTCATCCCTCAAAGCTACCCATTCTTCTTCTACTGTATGTATCTCCCCCATTCCTGTTAATTGCTCCCTTATGCTCTCCCTGAATCTCTGGACAACCTCTGGTTCTTTTAGTTTATCCAGGTCCCATCTCCTTAAATTCCCACCTTTTTGCAGTTTCTTCAGTTTTAATCTACAGGTCATAACCAATAGATTGTGGTCAGAGTCCACATCTGCCCTGGAATTGTCTTACAATTTAAAACCTGGTTCCTAAATCTCTGTCTTACCATTATATAATCTATCTGATACCTTTTAGTATTTCCAGGGTTCTTCCATGTATACAACCTTCTTTCATGATTCTTAAACCAAGTGTTAGTTATGGTTATGTTGTGCTCTGTGCAAAATTCTACCAGGCGGCTTCCTCTTTCATTTCTGTCCCCCAATCCATATTCACCTACTATGTTTCCTTCTCTCCTTTTCCTACACTCGAATTCCAGTCACCCATGACTATTAAATTTTCGTCTCCCTTCACAATCTGAATAATTCCTTTTATTTCATTATACATTTCTTCAATTTCTTCGTCATCTGCAGAGGTAGTTGGCATATAAACTTGTACTACTGTAGTACGTGTGGGCTTCGTATCTATCTTGGCCACAATAATGCGTTCACTATGCTGTTTGTAGTAGCTTACCCGCATTCCTATTTTCCTATTCATTATTGAACCTACTCCTGCATTACCCCTATTTGATTTTGTGTTTATAACCCTGTAGTCACCTGACCAGGAGTCTTGTTCCTCCTGCAACCGAACTTCACTAATTCCCACTATATCTAACTTCAACCTATCCATTTCCCTTTTTAAATTTTATAACCTACCTGCCCGATTAAGGGATCTGACATTCCACGCTCCGATCCGTAGAACGCCAGTTTTCTTTCTCCTGATAACGACATTCTCTTGAGTAGACCCCGCATGGCGATCCGAATGGGGGACTATTTTACCTCCGGAATATTTTACCCAAGATGATGCCATCATCATGTAATCATACAGTAAAGCTGCATGCCCTCAGGAAGAATTACGGCTGTAGTTTCCCCTTGCTTTCAGCTGTTCGCAGTACCAGCACAGCAAGGCCGTTTTGGTTATTGTTACAAGGCCAGATCAGTCAATCATCCAGACTGTTGCCCTTGCAACTACTGAAAAGGCTGCTGCCCCTCTTCACGAACCACGCGTTTGTCTGGCCTCTCAACAGATACCCCTCCGTTGTGGTTGCACCTACGGTACGGCTATCTGCATCGCTGAGGCACGCAAGCCTCCCCACCAACGTCAAGGTCCATGGTTCATGGACGGGGGGAATGCCGACATAAGTACAAGAAAACTGACTCTTCTTACTGTCTATGATTTGAACCATTCCTGTGACAGTAGTTATAGATTCCGATGCTTCACTTCAGGTTTACTGTATCCCTTGGAACTTCTTATTGACGACGAAACACAGAAATTGCATCGGAATTAAATACAAAAGGCACAATGCCGACCTAAGTACAAGAAAACTGACTCTTCTTACTGTCTATGTTTGAACCATTCCTGTGACAGTAGTTATAGATTCCAATGCTTCACTTCAGGTTTACTGTATCCCTCTGACTTTCTTATTGACGATGAAACACAGAAATAGTATCGGAATTAAATACAATCACACAATGCCGACTTAAGTACAAGAAGACTGACTCTTCTTACTATGTTTTGAACCATTCCTGTGAGACTAGTTAAAGGTTCCGATGCTTCACTTTCGGTTTACTGTATCCCTCTGACCTTCTTATTCACAATGAAACACAGAAATTCCATCGGAGTTAAATACAAATGGCACAATGCCGACTCAAGTACAAGAAGACTGACTCTTCTTACTGTCTATGTTTGATCCATTCCTGTGACACTGGTTATAGATTCCGATGCTTCACCTCAGGTTCACTGTATCCCTATGATATCCTTATTGAGGATGAAACACAGAAATTGCATCGGAATTAAATACAAAAGGCACAATGCCGACTAATTTACAAGAAGGCTGGCTCATCTTACTGTCTATGTTTTGAACCATTCCTGTGACACTAGTTATATATTCCGTTGCTTCACTTCAGGTTTACCTTATCCGACTGACCTTCTTATTGACGATGAAACACAGAAATTGCACCGGAATTAAATAGAAAAGGCACAGTGTCGACTTAAGTACAAGAAAACTGACTCTTCTTACTGTCTATGTTTTCAACCATTCCTGTGACATTAGTTATAGTTTCCGATGCTTCACTTCAAGTTTACTGTATCCCTCTGACCTTCTTATTGACGATGAAACACAGAAATTGCATCGGAATTAAATACATAAGGCACAATGCCCACTTAAGTACAAAAAAACTGACTCTTCTTACTGTCTATGATTAGAACCACTCCTGTGACACTAGTTATAGACTCCGATGCTTCACTTCAGGTTAACTGTATCCCACTGACTTCCTTATTAACGATGAAACACAGAGATTTCATCGGAATTCAATAGAAAAGGCACAATGCCGACTCAAGTACTAGAAGACTGTCTCTTATTATTGTCTACGTTTTGAACCTTTCCTGTGAGACCGGTTTTAGATTCCGATGCTTCACTTCAGGTTTACTGTATCCCTTGGTCCTTCTTATTGACGACGAAACACAGAAATTGCATCGGAATTAAATAAAAAAGGCACAATGCCGAACTAAGTACAAGAAAACTGACTCTTCTGACTGTCTATGTTTTGAAACTTTCCTGTGACAGTAGTTATAGATTCCGATGCTTCACTTCAGGTTCACTGTATCCGTCTGACCTTCGTATTGACGATGAAACACAGAAATTGCATCGGAAATAAATACAAAACGCTCAATGCCGACTAAGGTACAAGAAAACTGACTCTTCTTACTGTCTATGTTTTGAACCACTTCTGTGACAGTAGTTATTGATTCCGATGCTTCACCTCAGGTTTGCTGTATCCCTCTGACCTTCTTATTGACGATGTAACACACAAATTGCATCGGAATTAAATTCGAAAATCACACTGCCGACTTAAGTACAAGAAAACTGACTATTCTTACTGTGTATGATTTGAACCATTCCTGTGACACTAGTTAAAGGTTTCGATGCTTCACTTTAGGTTTACTGTATCCCTCTGACTTTCTTATTGACGATGAAACTCAGAAATTGCATCGGAATTAAATATAATAGCACAATGCCGACATAAGTACAAGAAGACTGACTTTTCTTACGGTCTATGTTTGAACCATTCCTGTGACACTAGTTATGGATTCCGATGCTTCACTTCAGGTTCACTGTATCCCTGTGACCTCCTTATTGAGGATGGAACACAGAAATTGCATCGGAATTAAATACAAAATGCACAATGCCGACTCAAGTACAAGAAGGCTGGCTCATCTTACTGTCTATGTTTTGAACCATTCCTGTGACACTAGTTATAGATTCCGTTGCTTCACTTCCGGTTTACCTTATCCGTCTGACCTTCTTATTGACGATCAAACACAGAAATTGCATCGGAATTAAATAGAAAAGGCACAATGCCGACCTAAGTACAAGAAAACTGACTCTTCTTACTGTCTATGTTTTGAACCATTTCTGTGACACTAGTTATAGATTCCGATGCTTCACTTCAATTTTACTGTATCCCTCTGACCTCCTAATTGACGATGAAAAACAGAATTGCATCGGAAATAAATATAAAAGGCACAATGCCGACTCAAGTAGATGAAGGCTGGCTCTTCTTACTGTCTATGTTTTGAACCATTCCTGTGACACTAGTTATAGATTCCGATGCTTCACTTCTGGTTTACTGTATCTCTCTAACATTCTTATTGGCGATGACACACAGAAATTGCATCGGAATTAAATAGAAAAGGCACTATGCCGACTTAAGTACAAGAAAACTGACTCTTCTTACTGTCTATGTTTTGAACCTTTCCTGTGAGACCGGTTTTAGATTCCTACGCTCTACTTCAGGTTTACTGTATCCCATTGACCTTCTTATTGACGATGAAACACAGAAATTGGATCGGAATTAAATACAAAATGCACAATGCCGATTGAACTACAAGAGAACTGACTCTTCTTACTGTCTATGTTTCGAACCATTCCTGTGACACTACTTATAGATTCCGATGCTTCACTTCCGGTCTACTGTATCACTCTGTCTTTCTTATTGACGATATAACACAGAAATTGAATTTGAATTAAGTACAAAAGGCACAATGCCGACTTAAGTACAAGAAAACTGACTCTCCTCACTGTCTATGGTTTGAACCATTCCTGTTGCACTAGTTATAGATTCCGATGCTTCACTCCAGGTTTACTGTATCCCTCTGACCTTCTTATTGACGAAGAAACACAGAAATTGCATCGGAATTATATACAAAAGGCACAATGCCGACTCAAGTACAAGAGGACTGGCTCTTCTTACTGTCTATGTTTTGAACCTTTCCTGTGAGACCGGTATTAGATTCCGACGATTCACTTCAGATTTACTGTATCCCTTTGACCTTCTTATTGACGATGGAACACAGAAATTGCATCGAAATTAAATACAAAATGCACAATGCCGACTGAAGTACAAGAGAACTGACTCTTCTTACTATCTATGTTTTGAAACAATCCTGTGACACTACTTGTAGATTCCGATGCTTCACTTCAGGTCTACTGTATCCCTCTGACTTTCTTGTTGACGACGAAATACAGAAATTGCATCGGAATTAAATACAATAGGCACATTGCCGACTTAAGTACTCGAACACTGACTCTCCTTACTGTCTATGATTTGAACCATTCCTGTGACACTAGTTATAAATTCCGATGCTTCACTTCAGGTTTACTGTATCCCCCTGACTTTCTTATTGATGATGACACACAGAAATTGCATCGGAATTAAATACAAAAGGCACAATGCAGACTTAAGTACAAGAAAACTGACTCATCTTACTGTCTATGTTTTGAACCATTCCTGTGACACTAGTTATAGATTCGATTCCGATGCTTAACTTCAGGTTTATAGTATCCCTCTGACCTCCTTATTGACGATGAAACACTGAAATTGCATCGGAATTAAATAGTATAGGCAGAATGCCGACTTAAGTACAAGACAACTGACTCTTCTTACTGTCTATGTTTTGAACCATTCCTGTGACACTAGTTATAGATTCCGATGCTTCACTTCAGGTTTACTGTATCCCTCTGACCTTCTTTTTGACGATGAAACACAGAAATTGAATCGGAATCATATACAAAAGGCACAATGCCGACTCAAGTACAAGAGGACTGGCTCTTCTTACTGTCTATGTTTTGAACCTTTCCTGTGAGACCGGTTTTAGATTCCGACGATTCACTTCAGGTTTACTATATCCCTCTGACCTTCTTATTGACGATGAAACACAGAGATTGCATCGGAATTAAATAGAAAAGGCACAATGCCGACTCATGTTATATATTCAGATGCTTCACTTCAGGTTTACTGTATCCCTCTGACTTTCTTTTTGACGGTGAAACACAGATTGCATCCGAATTAAATACAAAAGGCACAATGCCGACTTAAGTACTAGAAAACTGACTCATCTTACTGTCTATGTTTTGAACCATTCCTGAGACACTAGTTATAGTTTCCGATGCTTCACTTCAGGTTTACTGTATCCCTCTGACCTTCTTATTGACGATGAAACACAGAAATTGCATCGGAATTTAATAGAAAACGCACAATGCCGACTTAAATACAAGACATCTGACTCTCCTTACTGTGTATGTTTTGAACCATTTCTGTGACACTAGTTATAGATTCCGATGCTTCGGTTCAGGTTTACTGTATCCCTCTGACCTTCTTATTGACGATGAAACACAGAAATTGCATCGGAATTAAATACAAAAGACACAATGCCGACTTGAGTACAAGAAGACTGACTCTTATTATTGTCTATGATTTGAAACTTTCCTGTGAGACAAGTTTTACATTTGATGCTTTACTTCAGGTTTACTGTATCCCTTGGACTTTCTTATTTACGATGAAACACAGAAATTGCATCGGGATTAAATAAAAAAGGCACTATGCCGACTTCAGTACAAGAAGACTTACTCTTCTTACTGTCTATGCTTTGAACCTTTCCTGTGAGACAAGTTTTAGATTCCGATGCTTCACCTCAGGTTTACTGTATCCCTTGGACCATCTTATTGACGATGAAACACAGAAATTGCATCGATATTAAATACAATAGGCACAATGTCGACTTAAGAACAACAAGACTGACTCTTCTTACTGTCTATGTTTTGAATCTTTTCTGTGAGACCGATTTTAGATTCCGATGCTTCACTTCAGGTTTACTGTATCCCTTGGACCTTCTTATTGACGACGAAAAACAGAAATTGCATCGGAATTAAATAGTAAAGGCACAATGCCGACTTAAGTACAAGAAGACTGACTCTTCTTACTGTCTACGTTTTGAACCATTCCTGTGACACTAGTTATAGATTCGATGCTTCACTTCAGGTTTACTGTATCCCTCTGACCTCCTTATTGACGATGAAACACAGAAATTGCATCGGAATTAAATTGATAAGGCACAATGCCGACTGAAGTACAAGACGACTGACTCTTCTTACTGTCTTCGTTTTAAGCCATTCCTGCGACACTAGTTATAGATTCCGATGCTCCACTTCAGGCCAACTGTATCACTCTGACTTTTATGTTGACGAAGAAACACAGAAATTGCATCGGAATTAAATACAAAATGCACAATGCCGACTTAAGTACAAGAAAACTGACTCTTCTTCCTGTCTATGTTTTGAACCAATCCTGTGACACTAGTTATAGATTCCGATGCTTCACTTCAGGTTTACTGTAACCCTCTGACATTCTAATTGACGATGAAACACAGAAATTGCATCGGAATTAAATAGAAAAGGCACAATGCCGACTCATGTTATAGATTGAGATGCTTCTCTTCAGGTTTACTGTATCCCTCTGACTTTCTTATTGACGATGAAGCACAGATTGCATCGGAATTAAATACAAAAGGCACAAGTACAATAAAACAAGTACAAGAAAACTGACTCATCTTACTGTCTATGTTTTGAACCATTCCTGTGACACTAGTTTTAGATTCTGATGCTTCACTTCAGGTTTACTGTATCCCTCTGACCATCTTATTGACGATGAAATACAGAAATTGCATCGGAATTTAATAGAAATGGCACAATGCCGACTCAAGTACAGGAAAACTGACTCTTCTTACTGTCTAAGTTTCGAACCATTCCTGTGACACTAGTTAGACATTCCGATGCTTCACTTTAGGTTTACTGCATCCCTCTGACCTTCTTAGTGACGATGAAACACAGAAAATGCATCGGAATTAAAAAGAAAAGCCACAATGACGATTTAAGTACAAGAAGACTGACTCTTCTTCCTGTCTGTGTTTTGAACCATTCCTGTGACACTAGTTATAGATTCGGATGCTTCACTTCAGGTTTACTGCATCCCTCTGACATTCTTATTGACGATGAAACACAGAAATTGCATCGGAATTAAATACAAAAGGCACAAAGCCGACTCAAGTAAAAGAAGACTGACTCTTCTTACCGTCTATGTTTTGAACCTTTCCCGTGAGACCACTTTTAGATTCCGATGCTACACTTCAGGTTTACTGTATCCCCATGACTTTCTTATTGATGATGACACACATAAATTGCATCGGAATTAAATACAAAAGGCACAATGCCGACTTAAGTACAAGAAAACTTACTCATCTTACTGTCTATGTTTTGAACCATTCCTGTGACACTAGTTATAGATTCCGATGCTTCACTAAAGGTATACTGTATCCGTCTGACCTTCTTATTGACGATGAAACACAGAAATTCATCGGAATTAAATAGAAAAGGCACAATGCCGATTTGAGAACAAGAAAACTGACTCTTCTTACTGTCTATGTTTTGAACCATTCCTGTGACACTAGTTATAGATTCGGATGCTTCACTTCAGGTTTACTGTATCCCTCTGACCTTCTTTTTGACGATGAAACACAGAAATTGAATCGGAATCATATACAAAAGGCACAATGCCGACTCAAGTACAAGAGGACTGGCTCTTCTTACTGTCTATGTTTTGAACCTTTCCTGTGAGACCGGTTTTAGATTCCGACGATTCACTTCAGGTTTACTGTATCCCTCTGACCTTCTTATTGACGATGAAACACAGAAATTGCATCGGAATTAAATAGAAAAGGCACAATGCCGACTCATGTTGTAGATTCTGATGCTTCTCTTCAGGTTTACTGTATCCCTCTGACTTTCTTACTGACGATGAAACACAGATTGCATCGGAATTAAATGCAAAAGGTACAATGCCGACTTAAGTACAAGAAAACTGACTATCCTTACTGACTATGTTTTGAACCATTCCTGTGACACTAGTTATAGATTCCGATGCTTCACTTCAGGTTTACTGTATCCCTGTGGCTTTCTTGTTGACGATGAAACACAGAAATTGCATCGGAATTAAATACAAAAGGCACAATGCCGACTTAAGTACAAGAAAACTGTCTCATCTTACTGTCTATGTTTTGAGTCATTCCTGTGACACTAGTTATAGCTTCCCATGCTTCACTTCAGGTTTACTGTATCCCTCTGACCTTCTCAGTGACGATGAAACACAGAAATTGCATCGGAATTAAATAGAAATGCCAGAATGACGATTTAAGTACAAGAAGACTGACTCTTCTTCCTGTCTGTGTTTTGAACCATTCCTGTGACACTAGTTATAGATTCGGATGCTTCACTTCAGGTTTACTGTATCCCTCTGACATTCTTATTGACGATGAAACTCAGAAATTGCATCGGAATTAAATACAAAAGGCACAAAGCCGACTCAAGTTAAAGAAGACTCGCTCTTCTTACCGTCTATGTTTTGAACCTTTCCCGTGAGACCAGTTTTAGATTCCGATGCTGCACTTCAGATTTACTGTATCCCTTGGACCTTCTTATTGACGATGAAACACAGAATTTGCATCGGAATTAAATAGAAACGGCACAATGCCGACTTAAGTACAAGAAGACTGACTCTTCCTACTGTCTTATTTCGATCCTTTCCTGTGAGACAAGTTTCAGATTCCGATGATTCACGTCTGGTTTACTGTACCCCTTGGACCTTCTTATTGACGATGAAATACAGAAATTGCATCGGAATTAAATACAAAAGGTACAAAGCTAACTGAAGTACAAGAAGACTGAAACTACCTACTGCCTGTGCTTTGAACCTTTCCTGTGAGACCAGTTTTAGATTCCGATGCTTCACTTCAAGTTTACTGTATCCCTTTGACCTGCTTATTGCCGATGAAACACAGAAATTGCATCGGAATTAACTAAAAAAGACAATGCCGACTTACGTACAAGAAGACTGACTCTTCTTACTGTCTATGTACTGAACCTTTCCTGTGAGACCAGCTTTAGATTCCGATGTTTCACGTTTGGTTTACTGTATCCCTTGGGCCTTCTTATTGACGATGAAACACAGATATTGAATCGGAATTAAATGCAAAATGCACAATGGCGACTTCCGTACAAGAAGACTGACTCTTCTTACTGTCTATGTTTGAAAATTTCCTGTGAGACCAGTTTTAGATTCCGATGCTTCCCTTCAGGTTTACTGTATCCCTTGGGCCTTCTTATTGACGATGAAATGCAGAAATTGCATCGGAATTAAATACAAAAGGCACAATGCCGACTTAAGTACAAGAAGACTGACTCCTCCTACTGTCTATGTTTTGAAACATTCCTCTGAAACCAGTCTTAGATTCTGATGCTACACTTCAGGTTTACTGTACACTTCTACCTTCTTATTGACGATGAAATACAGAAATAGCATCGGAATTAAATACAAAAGGTACAATGCTGTCTGAAGTACAAGATGACAGACTCTACTTACTGCCTATGCTTTGAACCTTTCCTGTGAGACCTGTTTTAGATTCCGATGCTTCACTTCGAGATTACTGTATCCTATGGATCTTCTTATTCACGATGAAATACAGAAAATGAATCGGAATTAAATACAAAAGGCACACTGCCGACTTAAGTACTAGAAGACTGACTCTTCTTACTGTCTATGATTTGCAACTGTCCTGTAAGACAATTTTACATTCCGATGCTTCACTTCTGGTTTACTGTATCCCTTGGACCTTCTTATTGACGATGAAACACAGAAGTTGCATCGGGATTAAATAAAAATGGCACAATGCCGACTTCAGTACAAGAAGACTCACTCTTCTTACTGTCTATGCTTTGAACCTTTCCTGTGAGACCAGTTTTAGATTCCGATGCTTCACCTCAGGTTTACTGTATCCCTTGGACCATCTTATTGACGATGAAACACAGAAATTGCATCGATATTAAATACTATAGGCACAATGTCGACTGAAGTACAAGGAGACTGACTCATCATACTGTCTATGTTTTGAAACTTTCCTGTGAGACCTGTTTTAGATTCTGATGTTTCATTCCAGATTTAATGTATCCCTTTGGCCTTCTTATTGACGATGAAATGCAGAAAGTGCATCGGAATTAAATACAAGAGGCACAATGCCGACTTAAGTGCAAGAAGACTGACTCCTCATACTGTCTATGCTCTGAACCTATCCTGTGAGACTAGTTTTAGAATGCGAAGCTTCACTTCAGGTTTACTGTATCCCTTGGGCCTTCTTATTGACGATGAAACACAGAAATTGCATCGGACTTAAATACAAAAGGCACCATGCTGACTTAAGTACAAGAGGGCTGACTCTTCTTACATTCTTTGATTTGAACCTTTCCTGTAAGACCAGTTTTAGATTCCGATGCTACACTTCAGGTTTACCGTATCCCTTGGACCTCCTTATGGACGATGAAATACAGAAATAGCATCGGAATTAAATAGAAAAGGTACAAAGCTGACTGAAGTACAAGACGACTGACTCTACTTACTGTCTATGCTTTGAAACTTTTCTCTGAGACCAGTTTAGATCCGATGCTTGACTTCAGGATTACTGTATCACTTGGATCATCTTATTCACGTTGAAACACAGAAAATGCATCGGAATTAAGTACAAAATTCGTAATGCCGACTTAAGTACAAGAAGACTGACTCTTCTTACTGGTTATGGTTTGAAACTTTCCTGTGAGACAAGTTTTACATTCCGATGCTTCACTTCTGGTTTACTGTATCCCTTGGACCTCCTCATTGACGATGAAACACAAAAAATTGCTTCGGGATTAAATAAAAAAGGCACAATGCCGACTTCAGTACAAGAATACTGGTTCTTCTTACTATCTATGCTTTGAACCTTTCCTGTGAGACCAGTTGTAGATTCCGGTGCTTCACTTCAGGTCTACTGTAATCCTTGGACCACTTTATTGACGATGAAACACAGAAATTGCATCGATATTAAATACAGTAGGCACAATGCCGACTTAAGTACCAGAAGACTCCCTCATCACACTGTATATGTTCTGAACCTTTCCTGTGAGACCAGTTTTAGATTCTGATGCTTCACTTCAGGGTTACTGTATCCCTTTTACCTTCTTGTTGACGATAAAATACAGAGATTGCATCGGAATTAAATACAAAAGGCACCATGCCGACTTTAGTGCAAGAGGACAGACTCTTCTTACATTCTATGATTTGAACCTCTCCTGTGAGACCAGTCTTGGAATCTGATGCTTCACATCAGGTTTACTGTATCCCTTGGACATTCTTATTGACGATGAAACACAGAAATGGCATCGGAATGAAATACAAAAGGCACAATACCGACCTAAGTACAAGAGGACCGACTCTTCTTACATTCTAAGATTTGAACATTTCCTGTGAGACCAGCTTTAGATTCCGATGCTTCACTTCTGGTTTACTGTATCACTTGGGCCATCTATTTGAAAATGAAACACAGAATTTGCATCGGGATTAAATACATAAGGCAAGATAACGACTTAAGTACAAGAAGACTGACTCTTCTTCCTGTCTATGTCTTGAACCTTTCCTGTGAGACCAGTTTTAGATTCCGATGCTTCACTTCAGGTTTACTATATCCCTTTGACCCGCTTATTGCCGATGAAACACAGAAATTGCATCGGAATTAACTAAAAAAGGCATAATGCCGACTTAAGTAGTAGAAGACTGACTCTTCTTTCTGTCTATTTTCGAAGCTTTCCTGTGACACCTGTTTCAGATTCAGATGATTCACTTCAGGTTTACTGTATCCCTTGGACCTTCTTATTGACGATGAAACACATAAATTCCATCGGAATTAAATACAATAGGCACAATGCCGACTTAAGTAAAAGAAGACTGACTCCTCATACTGTCTATGTTTTGAACCTTTCCTGTGAGACCAGTTTTAGATTCCGATGCTTCACTTCAGGTTTACTGTATTCCTTGCACCTTCTTGTTGACGAAGAAACACAGAAATTGCATCGGAATTAAATACAAAAGCCACAATGCCGACTTTAGTACAAGAGGACTGACACTCCTTAGATTCTATGATTTGAATCTTTCCTGTGAGACAAGTTTTAGATTCCGATGCTTCACTTCAGGTTTACTGTATCCCTTGGACCTTCTTATTGACGATGAAAAACAGAAATTGCCTCGGGATTAAATACAAAAGGAACAATACCGACTTAAGTACAAGAAGACTGACTCTTCTTACTGTCTATCCATTGACCCTTTCTTGTGAGATCAGTCTTAGATTCCGAAGCTTCACTTCAGGTTTACTGTATCCCTTGGACCTTCTTATTGACGAGGAAACATAGAAATTGCATCGGTATGAAATAGAATAATTACAATGCCGACTTAAGTACAAGAAGACTGACTCTCCTTACTGTCAAAGTTTCGATCCTTTCCTGTGATACAAGTCTTCGATTCCGATGATTCACTTCTGGTTTACTGTATCCCTTGAGCCATGTAATTGACGATGAAACACAGAAATTGCATCGGTATTAAGTATATAAGGCACAATGCCGACTTAGGTACAAGGAGACTGACTCTTCTTACTATGTTTTCAACCTTTCCTGTGAGACCAGTTTTAGATTTCGATGCTTCACTTCAGGTTTACTCTATCCCTCGGACCTACTTGTTGCCGATAAAACACAGAAATTGCATCGGAATGAACTAAAAAAGGCACAATGACGACTTAAGAACAAGAAGACTGACTCTTCGTACTTTCTATGCTTTGAACTTTTCCTGTGAGACAAGTTTTAGATTCCGATGACTCATTTCTGATTTACTGTATCCCTTATGCCGTCTATTTGACGATGAAACACAGAAATTGCTTCGGGATTAAATGCAAATGGCACAATGCCGGCTTAAGTACAAGAAGACTGACTCTCCTTACTGTCTATGTTTTGGACCTGTCCTGTGAGACAAGTTTAATAATCCGATGCTTCCCATCGGGTTTACTCTATCCCTTGGACCTTCTTAATGACAATGAAACACAGAAATTGCATCGGAATTAAATACAAAAGGCACGATGCCTACTTAAGTACAAGAAGACTGACTCTTCTTACTACCTATGTTTTGAACCTTTCCTGTGAGACCAGTTTTAGATTCCGATGTTATACATCAAGTTTACTGTATCCCTTGGACCTCCTTATTCACGGTGAAACACAGAAAATGCCTCAGAATTAAATACAAAAGCCACAATGCCGACAAAAGTACAAGAAGACTTACTCTTCTTACTGGTTATGATTTGAAACTTTCCTGTTAGACAAGTTTTACATTCCGATGCTTCTCTTCAGGTTTACTGTATCCCTTGGACTCTTTTATTGACGTTGAAACACAGAAATTGCATCGGGATTAAATAAAAAATGCACAATGCCAACTTCAGTACAAGCAAATTGACTCTTCTTACTGTCTATGCTTTGAACCTTTCCTGTGAGACCAGTTTTAGATTCCGATGCTTCACTTCAGTTTTACTGTATCCCTTGGACCATCTTATTGGCGATGAAACACAGAAATTGCATCGATATTAAATGCAATAGGCACATTGCCGACTTAAGTACAAGAAGACTGACTCATCATACTGTCTATGTTTTGAACCTTTCCTGTGAGACGAGTTTCAGAATCAGATGCTTCACTTCAGGTTTACTCTACCCCTCGGACCTACTTGTTGCCGATAAAACACAGAAATTGCATCGGAATTAACTAAAAAAGGCACAATGACGACTTAAGAACAAGAAGACTGACTCTTCGTACTGTCTATGCTATGAACCTTTCCTGTGAGGCAAGTTTTAGATTCCGATGACTCTTTTCTGGTTTACTGTATCCCTTAGGCCGTCTATTTGACGATGAAACACAGAAATTGCATCGGGATTAAATACAATAGGCACAATGCCGACTTAAGTACAAGAAGACTGACTCTTCTAACATTTTATGATTTGAACCTTTCCTGTGAGACCAGTTTTAGATTCCGATGCTTCACTTCATGTTTACTGTATCCCTTGGACCTTCTTATTGACGATGAAACACAAAAATTACATCGGTATTAAATACAATAGGCACAATGCTACTTAAGTACAAGAAGACTGACTCTTCTTACTGTCTATGTTTTGAACCTGTCCTGTGAGACAAGTTTAATAATCCGATGCTTCCCTTCGGGTTTACTTTATGCCTTGGACCTTCTTATTGACGACGAAATACAGAAATTGCATCGGAATTAAATACAAAAGATACAAAGCTGACTGAAGTACATGATGACTGACTCTACTTACTGTCTATGCTTTGAACCTTTCCTGTGAGACCAGTTTAGATTCCGATGCTTCACTTGAGGATTACTGTACCCCTTGGAGCTTCATGTTGACGATGGAACACAGATATAGCATAGGAATTAAATACAAAATGCACAATGCCGACTTAAGTACAAGAAGACCAACTCTTGTTACTGTCTATGCTATGAATCTTTCCTGCGACACCAGTTTCAGATTCAGATGCTTCATTCAAGTTTACTGTATCCCTTGGACCTTCTTATTGTCGGTGAAACACAGAAATTGCATCGGAATTAAATACAATAGGCAAATGCCGAATTAAGTACACGAAGACTGACTCCTCATACTGTCTATGTTTTGAACCCTTCCTGTGAGACCAGTTTTACATTCCGATGCTTCACTTCAGGTTTACTGTATCCCTTGGAGCTTCATGTTGACGATGGAACACAGATATAGCATAGGAATTAAATACAAAAGGCACAATGCCGACTTTAGTACAAGAGGACTGATTCTTCTTACTGTCTATGTTTTGATCCTTTCCTGTGAGACCATTTTTGGATTCCGATGCTTGACTTCAGGTTTACTGTATGCCTTGGACCTTTCCTGTGAGACCAGATTTAGATTTCGATGCTTCTCTTCAGGTTTACTGTATCCCTTGGACCTTCTTATTCACTATGAAATACAGAGATTGCATTGGAATTAAGTACAAAAGGTACATAGCTGACTGAAGTTCAAGACGACTGACTCTACTTACTGTCTATGCTTTGAACCTTTCCTGTGAGACCGGTTTTAGATTCCGATGCTTCACTTCAGGATCACTGTATCCCTTGGATCTTCTTATTCACGATGAAACACAGAAAATGAATCGGAATTAAATACAAAAGGCACAATGCCGACATAGGTACAAGAAGACTGACTCTTCTTACTGGTTATGATTTGAAACTTTCCTGTGAAACAAGTTTTACATTCCGATGCTTCACTTCAGGTTTACTGTATCCCTTGGATCTTCTTATTGACGATGAAACACAAAAATTGCATCGGAATTAAATAAAAAAGGCACAATGCCGACTTCAGTACAAGAAGACTGACTCTTCTTACTGTCTATCCTTTGAACCTTTCCTGTGAGACCAGTTTTAGATGCCGATGCTTCACTTCAGGTTTACTGTATCCCTTGGACCATCTTATTGACGATGAAACAGAGAAAATGCATCGATATTAAATACAATAGGCACAATGCCGACTTAAATACAAGAAGACTGACTCATCTTACAGTCTATGTTTTGAACCTTTCCTGTGAGACCAGTTTCAGATTCAGATGCTTCACTTCAGGTTTACTGTATGCCTTGGACGTTCTTAATGACGATGAAACACAGAAATTGCATCGGAATTAAATACAAACGGCACATTGCCGACTTAAGTACAATACGACCGACTCTTCTTACATCCTATGATTTGAACCATTACTGTGAGACCAGTTTCAGATTCCGATGCTTCACTTCAGGTTTACTGTATCCCTTGGACCTTCTTACTGACGATGAAACACAGAAATTGCATCGGGATTAAGTAAAAAAGGCACAATGCCGACTTCACTACAAGAAGACTCACTCTTGTTACTGTATATGCTTTGAACCTTTCCTGTGAGACCAGTTTTAGATTCCGATTCTTCACTTCAGGTTTACTGTATCCCTTGGACCATCTTATTGACGATGAAACACAGAAATTGCATCGATATTAAATACTATAGGCACAATGTCGACTGAATTACAAGAAGACTGACTCATCATACTGTCTATGTTTTGAACCTTTCCTATGAGACCTGTTTTAGATTCTGATGTTTCATTCCAGTTTTAAAGTATCCCATGGGCCTTCTTATTAACGATGAAATGCAGAAATTGCATCGGAATTAAATACAAGAGGTACAATGCCGACTTCAGTGCAAGAAGACTGACTCCTCATACTGTCTATGCTCTGAACCTATCCTGTGAGACCAGTTTTAGAATGCGATGCTTCACTTCAGGTTTACTGTATCCCATGGACCTACTTATTGACGATGAAACACAGAAATTGCATCGGACTTAAATACAAAAGGCACCATGCTGACTTAAGTACAAGAGGGCTGACTCTTCTTACATTCTTTGATTTGAACCTTTCCTGTGACCAGTTTTAGATTCCGATGCTTCACTTCAGGTTTATTGTATCCCTTGGACCTTCTTATTGACGAAGAAACACAGAAATTACATCGGAATTAAATAGAAAAGGCACAATACCGACTTAAGTACAAGAAGACTGACTCTTCTTACTGTCTATGTTTTGAACCTTTCCTGTATGACCAGTTTTAGATTCCGATGCTACACTTCAGGTTTACCATATCCCTTGGACCTTCTTATGGACGATGAAATACAGAAAAATGGCATCGGAATTAAATAGAAAAGGTACAAATCTGACTGAAGTACAAGACGACTGACTCTACTTACTGTCTATGCTTTGAAACTTTTCTCTGAGACCAGTTTAGATCCGATGCTTCACTTCATGGTTACTGTATCCCTTGGACCTTCTTGTTGACGATAAAATACAGAGATTGCATCGGAATTAAATACAAAAGGCACCATGCCGTCTTTAGTGCAAGACGTCAGACTCTTCTTACATTCTATGATATGAACGTTTCCTGTGAGACCAGTCTTGGATTCTGATGCTCCACATCAGGTTTACTGTATCCCTTGGACATTCTTATTGACTATGAAACACAGAAATGGCATCGGAATTAAATACAAAAGGCACAATACCGACCTAAGTACAAGAGGACCGACTCTTCTTACATTCTAAGATTTGAACATTTCCAGTGAGACCAGTTTTAGATTCCGATGCTTCACTTCTGGTTTACTGTATCCCTTGGGCCATCTATTTGACAATGAAACACAGAATTTGCATCGGGATTAAATACATAAGGCACGATGACGACTTATGTACAAGAAGACTGACTCTTCTTCCTGTCTATGTCTTGAACCTTTCCTGTGTGACCAGTTTTAGATTCCGATGCTTCACTTCAGGTTTACTATATCCCTTTGACCCGCTTATTGCCGATGAAACACAGAAATTGCATCGGAATTAACTAAAAAAGGCATAATGCCGACTTAAGTAGTAGAAGACTGACTCTTCTTTTTGTCTATGATTTCAACCTTTCTTGTGACACCTGTTTCAGATTCAGATGATTCACTTCAGGTTTACTGTATCCCTTGGACCTTCTTATTGACGATGAAACACAGAAATTCCATCGGAATTAAATACAATAGGCACAATGCCGACTTAAGTACAAGAAGACTGACTGCTCATACTGTCTATGTTTTGAACCTTTCCTGGGAAACCAGTTATAGATTCCGATGCTTCACTTCAGGTTTACTGTATTCCTTGTACCTTCTTGTTGACGAAGAAACACAAAAATTGCATCGGAATTAAATACAAAAGCCACAATGCCGACTTTAGTACAAGAGGACTGACACTTCTTACATTCTATGATTTGAACCTTTCCTGTGAGACAAGTTTTAGATTCCGATGCTTCACTTCAGGTTTACGGTATCCCTTGGACCTTCTTATTGACGATGAAACACAGAAATTGCCTCGGGATTAAATACAAAAGGAACAATACCGACTTAAGAACAAGAAGATTGACGCTTCTTACTTTCTATGCATTGAACCTTTCCTGTGAGATCAGTTTTAGATTCTGAAGCTTCACTTCAGGTCTACTGTATCCCTTGGACCTTCTTATTGACGAGGAAACATAGAAATTGCATCGGTATGAAATAGAAAAGGCACAATGCCGACTTAAGTACAAGAAGACTGACTCTCCTTACTGTCAATGTTTCGATCCTTTCCTGTGAGACAAGTCTTCGATTCCGATGATTCACTTCTGGTTTACTGTATCCCTTGAGACATGTAATTGACGATGAAACACAGATATTGCATCGGTATTAAAAATAAAAGGCATAATGCCGACTTAGGTACAAGGAGACTGACTCTTCTTACTATGTTTTCAACCTTTCCTGTGAGACCAGTTTTAGATTTCGATGCTTCACTTCAGATTTACTCTATCCCTCGGACCTACTTGTTGCCGATAAAACACAGAAATTGCATCGGGATGAACTAAATAAGGCACAATGACGACTTAAGAACAAGAAGACTGACTCTTCGTACTTTCTATGCTCTGAACTTTTCCTGTGAGACAAGTTTTAGATTCCGATGACTCATTTCTGGTTTACTGTATCCCTTAGGCCGTCTATTTGACGATGAAACATAGAAATTGCTTCGGGATTAAATACAAATGGCACAATGCCGACTTAAGTACAAGAAGACTGACTCGTCTTACTATCAATGTTTTGAACCTTTCCTGTGAGGCCAGTTTTAGATTCCGATGGTTCACTTCGGGTTTACTATATCTCTTGGACCTGCTTATTGACGATGAAACACAGAAATTGCATCGGAATTTACTTAAAAATGCACAATGCCGACTTAAGTACAAGAGGACTGACTCTTCTTACATTTTATGATTTGAACCTTTCCTGTGACACCAGTTTTAGATTCCAATGCTTCACTTCATGTTTACTGTATCCCTTGGACCTTCTTATTGACGATGAAACACAGAAATTACATCGGTATTAAATACAAAAGGCACAATGCCGACTTAAGTACAAGAAGACTGACTCTTCTTACTGTCTATGTTTTGGACCTGTCCTGTGAGACAAGTTTAATAATCCGATGCTTCCCATCGGGTTTACTCTATGCCTTGGACCTTCTTAATGACGATGAAATACAGAAATTGCCTCAGAATTAAATACAAAAGCCACAATGCCGACAAAAGTACAAGAAGACTGACTCTTTTTACTGGTTATGATTTGAAACTTTCCTGTTAGACAAGTTTTACATTCCGATGCTTCACTTCAGTTTTACAGTATCCCTTGGACCATCTTATTGGCGATGAAACACAGAAATTGCATCGATATTAAATACAATTGGCACATTGCCGACTTAAGTACAAGAAGACTGACTCATCATACTGTCTATGTTTTGAACCTTTCCTGTGAGACGAGTTTCAGAATCAGATGCTTCACTTCAGATTTACAGAATGCCTTGGACGTTCTTATTGTCGATAAAACCCAGAAATTGCATCGGAATTAAATACAATATGCACAATGCCGACTTAAGTATAAGAAGACTGACCCCTCATACTGTCTTTTCTTTGAACCTTTCCTGTGAGACCAATTTACATTCCGAACCTTCACTTCAGGTTTACTGTATTCCATGGACTTTCTTGTTGACGATGAAACACATAAATTGCATGGGAATTAAATACAAAGGGCACAATGCCGAATTTAGTACAAGAGGACTGACTCTTATTATATTCTATGATTTGAACCTTTCCTGTGAGACCAGTTTTAGATTCCGATGCTTCACTTCAGGTTTACTGTATCCCTTGGACCTTCTTATTGACGAGGAAACACAGAAATTGCATCGGAATTAATTAGAAAAGGCACAATGCTGAATTAAGTATAGGAAGACTGACTCTTCTTACTGTCTAAGTTTCGATCCTATCCTGTGAGACATGTTTTAGATTCCGATGATTCACTTCTGGTTTACTGTATCCCTTGGAACATCTTATAGACGATGAAACACAGAAATTGCATCGATATTAAATACAATTGGCACAATGCCGACTTAAGTACAAGAAGACTGACTCCTCATACTGTCTATGTTTTGAATCTTTCCTGTGAGACCAGTTTTAGATTCCGATGCTTCACTTCAGGTTTACTGTATTCCTTGTACCTTCTTGTTGACGAAGAAACACAGTAATTGCATCGGAATTAAATACAAAAGCCACAATGCCGACTTTAGTACAAGAGGACTGACTCTTCTTACATTCTATGATTTGAACCTTTCCTGTGAGACAAGTTTTAGATTCCGATGCTTCACTTCAGGTTTACTGTATCCCTTGGACCTTCTTATTGACGATGAAACACAGAAATTGCCTCGGGATTAAATACAAAAGGCACAATGCCGACTTAAGTACAAGACGACTGACTCTTCTTATTGTCAATGCATTGAACCTTTCCTGTGAAATCAGTTTTAGATTCCGAAGCTTCACTTCAGGTTTACTGTATCCCTTGGACCTTCTTATTGACGAGGAAACATAGAAATTGCATCGGTATGAAATAGAAGAGGCACAATGACGACTTAAGTACAAGAAGACTGACTCTCCTTACTGTCTAAGTTTCGATCCTTTCCTGTGAGACAAGTCTTCGATTCCGATGATTCACTTCTGGTTTACTGTATCCCTTGAGCCATGTAATTGACGATGAAACACAGAAATTGCATCGGTATTAAATATAAAAGGCACAATGCCGACTTAGGTACAAGGAGACTGACTCTTCTTACTATGTTTTCAACCTTTACCTGTGAGACCAGTTTTAGATTCCGATGACTCATTTCTGGTTTACTGTATCCCTTAGGCCGTCTATTTGACGATGAAACACAGAAATTGCATCGGGATTAAATACAAAAGGCACAATGCCGACTTAAGTACAAGAAGACTGACTCTTTTTACATTTTTTGATTTGAACCTTTCCTGTGAGACCAGTTTTAGATTCCGATGCTTCACTTCAGGATCACTGTATCCCTTGGATCTTCTTATTCACGATGAAACACAGAAAATGAATCGGAAATAAATACAAAAGGCACAATGCCGACATAAGTACAAGAAGACTGACTCTTCTTACTGGTTATGATTTGAAACTTTCCTGTGAAACAAGTTTTACATTCCGATGCTTCACTTCAGGTTTACTGTATCCCTTGGATCTTCTTATTGACGATGAAACACAAAAATTGCATCGGAATTAAATAAAAAAGGCACAATGCCGACTTCAGTACAAGAAGACTGACTCTTCTTACTGTCTATCCTTTGAACCTTTCCTGTGAGACCAGTTTTAGATGGCGATGCTTCACTTCAGGTTTACTGTATCCCTTGGACCATCTTATTGACGATGAAACACAGAAAACGCATCGATATTAAATACAATAGGCACAATGCCGACTTAAATACAAGAAGACTGACTCATCTTACAGTCTATGTTTTGAACCTTTCCTGTGAGACCAGTTTCAGATTCAGATGCTTCATTTCAGGTTTACTGTATGCCTTGGACGTTCTTAATGACGATGAAACACAGAAATTGCATCGGAATGAAATACAAACGGCACATTGCCGACTTAAGTACAATAGGACCGACTCTTCTTACATCCCTTGATTTGAACCATTCCTGTGAGACCAGTTTCAGATTCCGATGCTTCACTTCAGGTTTACTGTATCCATTGGGCATTCTTATTGACGATGAAACAATGAAATTGCATCGGAATTAAATTCAATAGGCACAATGCCGACTTACATACAAGAAGAGTGACTCTTCTTACTGTCTATGTTTGAACCTTTCCTGTTAGACCAATTTAAGATTCAGATGCTTCACTTCAGGTTTACTGTAACACTTGGGCCGTCTTATTGACGATGAAACACAGAAATTGCATCGGAATTAAATACAAACGGCACATTGCCGACTTAAGTACAATAGGACCGACTCTTCTTACATCCTATGATTTGAACCTTTCCTGTGAAACCAGTTTTACATTCCGATGCATCACTTCAGGTTTACTGTATCCCTTGGACATTCTTCTTGACGATGAAACACAGAAATTACATCGGAATTAAATACAAGACGCACAAAGCCGACTTATGTACAAGAGGACTGACTCTTCTTACATTATATGATTTGAACCTTTCCTGTGAGACAAGTTTTAGATTCCGATGCTTGAGTTCAGGTTTACTGTATCCCTTGGACCTTCTTATAGACGATGAAACACAGAAATTGCATCGGAATTAAATAGAAAAGGCATAATGCCGACTTAAGTACAAGAAGACTGACTCTTCCTCCTGGCTAAGAATTGATCCTTTCCTGTGAGACAAGTTTTAGATTCCGACGATTCACTTCTGATTAACTGTATCCCTTGTGCCATCTATTTGACGATGAAACACAGAAATTGCATCGGAATTAATTAAAAAAGCACAATGCCGACATACATACAAGAAGACTGACTCTTCTTACTGTCTATGTATTGTACCTTTCCTGTGAGACCAGTTTCAGATTTAGATGCTTCACTTCAGGTTTACTATATCCCTTGGAACTTCTTATTGACGATGAAACACAGAAGTTGCATTGGAATTAAATACAATAGGCACAATGGCGACTTAAGTACAAGAAGACTGACTCCTCATACTGTCTATGTTTTGAACCATTCCTGTGAGACCAGTTTTAGATTCCGTTGCTTCACTTCAGGTTTACTGTATCCCTTGTACCTTCTTATTGACGAGGAAACACAGAAATTGTATAAAAATTAAATAGGAAATGCACAATGCCGACTTAAGTACAAGAAGACTAACTCTTCTTACTGTCTAAGTTACGATCCTTTCCTGTAAGACAAGTTTTAGGTTACGATGATTCACTTCTGGTTTACTGTATCCCTTGGACCTTCATATTGACGATGAAACACAGAAATTGCATCGTAATTAAATACAATAGGCACAATGTCGACTTAAGTACAAGAAGACTGACTCCTCATACTGACTATGTTTTGAACCTATCATGTGAGACCAGTTTTAGATTCCAATGCTTCACGTCAAGATTACTATAGCCCGTGGACCTGCTTATTGCCGACGAAACACAGAAATTGCATCGGAATTAACTTAAAAAGGCAAAATGCCGACTTACATACAAGAAGACTGACTCTTCTTACTGTCTATTTATTGAACCTTTCCTGTGAGACCACTTTTAGATTCCGATGTTTCACGTCTGGTTTAATGTATCCCTTGGACCTTCGTATTGACGATGAAACACAGAAATTGCATTGGAATTAAATACAAAAGGCACAAGGCCGACTTTAGTACAAGAGGACTGATTCTTCTTACTGTCTATGTTTTGATCCTTTCCTGTGAGACCATTTTTGGATTCCGATGCTTGACTTCAGGTTTACTGTATGCCTTGGACCTCTCCTGTGAGACCAGATTTAGATTCCGATGCATCACTTCAGGTTTACTGTATCCCTTGGACCTTCTTATTCACTATGAAATACAGAAATTGCATCGGAATTAAATACAAAAGGTACATAGCTGACTGAAGTACAAGACGACTGACTCTACTTACTGTCTATGCTTTGAACCTTTCCTGTGAGACCAGTTTTAGATTCCGATGCTTCACTTCAGGTTCACTGTATCCCTTGGATCTTCTTATTCACGATGAACCACAGAAAATGAATCGGAATTAAATACAAAAGGCACAATGCCGACTTAAGTACAAGAAGACTGACTCTTCTTACTGGTTATGATTTGACACTTTCCTGTGAGACAAGTTTTACATTCCGATGCTTCACTTCAGGTTTACTGTCTCCCTTGGATCTTCTTATTGACGATGAAACACAAAAATTGCATCGGGATAAAATAAAAAGGGCTCAATGCCGACTTCAGTACAAGAAGACTGACTCTTCTTACTGGCTATGCTTTGAACCTTTCCTGTGAGACCAGTTTTAGATGCCGATGCTTCACTTCAGGTGTACTGTAACCCTTGGACCATCTTATTGACGATGAAACACAGAAATTGCATCGAAATTAAATACAATAGGCACAATGCCGACTTAAGTACAAGAAGACTGACTCATCATACAGTCTATGTATTGAACATTTCCTGTGAGACCAGTTTCAGATTCAGATGCTTCACTTCAGGTTCACTGTATGCCTTGGACGTTCTTAATGACGATGAAACACAGAAATTGTATCGGAATTAAATACAAACGGCACAATGCCGACTTAAGTACAATAGGACCGACTCTTCTTACATCCTATGATTTGAACCATTCCTGTGAGACCAGTTTCAGATTCCGATGCTTCACTTCAGGTTTACTGTATCCATTGGGCCTTCTTATTGACGATGAAACAATGAAATTGCTTCGGAATTAAATACAAAAGATACAATGCTGACTGAAGTACAAGAAGACTGACTCTACTTACTGTCTATGTTTTGAACCTTTCCTGTGAGACCAGTTTTAGAGTCCGATGCTTCACATCAGGTTTACTATATCCCTTGGACCTGCTAATTGCGATGAAACACAGAAATTGCATCGGACTTAAATACAAAAGGCACAATGCCGACTTAAGTACAAGAAGACTGACTCTTCTTACTGTCTATGTATTGAACCTTTCCTGTGAGACCAGTGTTACATTCCGATGCATCACTTCAGGTATACTGTATCCCTTGGACCTTCTTATTGACGAAGAAACACAGAAATTGCATCGGAATTAAATACAATAGGCACAATGCCGACTTACATACAAGAAGAGTGACTCTTCTTACTGTCTATGTTTGAACCTTTCCTGTGAGACCAATTTTAGATTTAGATGCTTCACTTCAGGTTTACTATAACCCTTGGGCCGTCTTATTGACGATGAAACACAGAAATTGCATCGGAATTAAATACAAAGGGCACATTGCCGACTTAAGTACAATAGGACCGACTCTTCTTACATCCTATGATTTGAACCTTTCCTGTGAGACCAGTTTTACATTCCGATTCTTCATTTCAGGTTTACTGTATCCCTTGGACATTCTTCTTGACGATGAAACACAGAAATTACATCGCAATTAAATACAAAAGGCACAAAGCCGACTTATGTACAAGAGGACTGACTCTTCTTACATTATATGATTTGAACCTCTCCTGTGAGACAAGTTTTAGATTCCGATGCTTCACTTCAGGTTTACTCTAATCCTTGGAACTTCTTATAGACGATGAAACACAGAAATTGCATCGGAATTAAATAGAAAAGGCAAAATGCCGACTTAAGTACAAGAAGACTGACTCTTCTTCCTCGCTAAGATTTGATCCTTTCCTGTGAGACAAGTTTTAGATTCCGATGCCTCACTTCATGTTTACTGTATCCCTCTGACCTCCTTATTGACAATGAAACACAGAAATTGCATCGGAATTAAATTGAAAAGGCAGAATGCCGACTTAAGTACAAGACAACTGACTCTCCTTACTGTCTATGTTTTGAGCCATTCCTGTGACACTAGTTATAGATTCCGATGCTCCACTTCAGGTCTACTGTATCCCTCTGACTTTCTTATTGACGAAGACACACAGAAATTGCATCGGAATTAAATACGAAAGGCACAATGCCGACTTAAGTACAAGAAAACTGACTCATCTTACTGTCTATGTTTTGAACCATTCCTGTGACACTAGTTATAGATTCTGATGCTTCACTTCAGGTTTACTGTATCCCTCTGACCTTCTTATTGACGATGAAACACAGAAATTGCATCGGTATTTAAAAGAAATGGCACAATGCCGACTTAAGTACAGGTAAACTGACTCTTCTTACTGTCTAAGTTTCGAACCATTCCTGTGACACTAGTTATAGATTCCGATGCTTCACTTTAGGTTTACTGCATCCCTCTGACCTTCTTAGTGACGATGAAACACAGAAATAGAATCGGAATTAAATAGAAAAGCCACAATGATGAATTAAGTACATGAAGACTGACTCTTCTTCCTGTCTATGTTTTGAACCATTCCTGTGACACTAGTTATAGATTCGGATGCTTCACTTCAGGTTTACTGTATCCCTCTGACATTGTTATTGACGATGAAACACAGAAATAGCATCGGAATTAAATACAAAAGGCACAAAGCCGACTCAAGTAAAAGAAGACTGGTTCTTCTTACCGTCTATGTTTTGAACCTTTCCCGAGAGACCAGTTTTAGATTCCGATGCTACACTTCAGGTTTACTGTATCCCTTGGACCTTATTATTAACGATGAAACACAGAAATTGCATCGGAATTAAATAGAAACGGCACAATGCCGACTTAAGTACAAGAAGACTGACTCTTCCTACCGTCTATGTTTTGAACCTTTCCCGTGAGACCAGTTTTAGATTCCGATGCTACACTTCGGTTTACTGTATCCCTTATACCTTCTTATTAACGATGAAACACAGAAATTGCATCGGAATTAAATAGAAACAACACAATGCCGACTTAAGTACAAGAAGACTGACTCTTCCTACTGTCTGTGTTTCGATCCTTTCCTGTGAGACAAGTTTTAGATTCCGATGATTCACTTCTGGTTCACTGTATCCCTTGGGAGATCTATTTAACCATGAAACACAGAAATTGCATCGGAATTAAATACAAAAGGCACAATGCCGACTTAAGTACAAGAAGACTGACTCTTCTTACTGTCTATGATTTGAACCTTTCCTGTGAAACCAGTTTTGGACTCCAAAGCTTAACTTCAAGTTAACTGTATCCCTTGGACTTTCTTATTGACGATGAAACACAGAAATTGCATCGGAATTAAATGCAAAAGGCACAATACCGACTTAAGTACAAGAAGACTGACTCGTCTTACTGTCTATGTTTGACCCTTTAATGTGAGACCAGTTTTAGATTCCGATGCTTCACTTCAGGTTTACTGTATCCCTTGGGCCTTCTTATTGACGATGAAACACAGAAATTGCATCGGAATAAAATACAAAAAGCACAATGCCGGCTTAAGTAAAAGAGGACTGACTCTTCTTACATTCTATGATTTGACCCGTCCTGTGAGACCAGTTTTAGATTTCCATGCTTCACTTCAGATTTACTGTATCCCTTGTACCTTCTTATTGACGATGAAACACTGAAATGGCATCGGAATTAAATACAAAAGGCACAATGCCGACCTAAGTACAAGAAGACTGACTCTTCTTACTATCTATGTTTTGAACCATTCCTGTGACACTAGTTATAGATTCTGATGCTTCACTTGCGGTTCACTGTATCCCTCTGACCTTCTTATTGACGATGTAACACAGAAATTGCATCGGAATGAAATACAAATGGCACAATGTCGACATAAGTACAAGAGAACTGACTATTCTTACTGTCTATGTTTTGAATCATTCCTGTGACACTAGTTATAGATTCCGATGCTTCACTTCAGGTTTTCTGTATCCCTCTGACCTTCTTAGTGTCGATGAAACACAGAATTTGCATCGGAATTAAATAGAAAAGCCACAATGCCGACTTATGTAAATGAAGACTGACTCTTCTTCCTGTCTATGTTTTGAACCATTCCTTGGACACTAGTTATAGATTCCGATGCTTCACTTCAGGTTTACTGTATCCCTCTGACATTCTTATTGACGATCAAACACAGAAAATGCATCGGAATTAAATAGAAAAGGCACAATTCCGACTCAAGTACAAGAAAACTGACTCTTCTTACTGTTTATGCTTTTGAACCATTCCTGTGACACTAGTTATACATTCCTGGAAATTGGAATAAGAACACCGTGAATTCATTGTCCCAGGAAGGGGAAACTTTATTGATACATTCCTGGGGTCAGATACATCACATGATCACACCGACAGAACCACAGACACAGGCAACAGAGCATGCACAATGTCGGCACTAGTACAGTGTATATCCACCTTTCGCAGCAATGCAGGATGCTATTCTCCCATGGAGACGATCGTAGAGATGCTGGATGTAGTCCTGTGGAACGGCTTGCCATGCCATTTCCACCTGGCGCCTCAGTTGGACCAGCGTTCGTGCTGGACGTGCAGACCGCGTGAGACGACGCTTCATCCAGTCCCAAACATGCTCAATGGGGGACATATCCGGAGATCTTGCTGGCTAGGATAGTTGACTTACACCTTCTAGAGCACGTTGGGTGGCACGGGATACACTTGGACGTGCATTGTCCTGTTGGAACAGCAAGTTCCCTTGCCGGTCTAGGAGTGGTAGAACAATGGGTTCGATGACGGTTTGGATGTACCGTGCACTATTCAGCGTCCCCTCGACGATCACCAGTGGTGTACGGCCAGTGTAGGAGATCGCTCCCCACACCATGATGCTGGGTGTTGGCCCTGTGTGCCTCGGTCGTATGCAGTCCTGATTGTGGCGCTCACCCGCACAGCGCCAAACACGCATACGACCATCATTGGCACCAAGGCAGAAGCGACTCTCATCGCTGAAGACGACACGTCTCCATTCGTCCCTCCATTCACGCCTGTCGCGACACCACTGGAGGCGGGCTGCACGATGTTGGGGCGTGAGCGGAAGACGGCTTAACGGTGTGCGGGACCGTAGCCCAGCTTAATGGAGACGGTTGCGAATGGTCCTCGCCGATACCCCAGGAGCAACAGTGTCCCTCATTTGCTGGGAAGTGGCGGTGCGGTCCCCTACGGCACTGCGTAGGATCCTACGGTCTTGGCGTGCATCCGTGCGTCGCTGCGGTCCGGTCCCAGGTCGACGGGCACGTGCACCTTCCGCCGACCACTGGCGACAACATCGATGTACTGTGGAGACCTCACGCCACACGTGTTGAGCAATTCGGCGGTACGTCCACCCGGCCTCCCGCATGCCCACTATACGCCCTCGCTCAAAGTCCGTCAACTGCACATACGGTTCACGTCCACGCTATCGCGGCATGCTACCAGTGTTAAAGACTGCGATGGAGCTCCGTATGCCACGGCAAACTGGCTGACACTGACGGCGGCGGTGCATAAATGCTGCGCAGCTAGCGCCATTCGACGGCCAACACCGCGGTTCCTGGTGTGTCCGCTGTGCCGTGCGTGTGATCATTGCTTGTACAGCCCTCTCGCAGTGTCCAGAGCAAGTATGGTGGGTCTGACACACCGGTGTCGATGTGTTCTTTTTTCCATTTCCAGGAGTGAAGATTCCGATGCTTCACCTCAGGATTACTGTATCCCTCTGACCTTCTTATTGACGATAAAACGCAGAAATTGCATCGGAATTATATACTAAAGGCACAATCCCGACTCAAGTACAAGAGGACTGGCTCTTCTTACTGTCTATGTTTTGAACCTTTCCTGTGAGACCGGTTTTAGATTCCGACGCTTCACTTCAGGTTTACTGTATCCCTCTGACCTTCTTATTGACGATGAAACACAGAAATTGCATCGGAATTAAATACAAATTGCACAATGCCGACTGAACTACAAGAGAACTGACTCTTCTTACTGTCTATGCTTTGAACCATTCCTGTGACACTACTTATAGATTCCAATGCTTCACTTCAGGTCTACTGTATCCCTCTGACTTTCTTCTTGACGATGAAACACAGAAATTGCATCGAAATTAAATACAAAAGGCACAATGCCGAAATAAGTAAAAGAAAACTGACTCTCCTTACTGTCTATGCTTTGAACCATTCCTGTGACACTAGTTAGAGATTCCGATGCTTCACTTCAGGTTTACTGTATCCCCCTGACTTTCTTACTGATGATGACACACATAAATTGCATCGGAATTAAATACAAAAGGCACAATGGCGACTTAAGTACAAGAAAACTTACTCATCTTACTGTCTATGTTTTGAACCATTCCTGTGACACTAGTTATAGATTCCGATGCTTCACTTCAGGCTTACTGTATCCCTCTGACCCTCCAATTGACGATGAAACACAGAAATTGCATCGGAATTAAAGAGAAAAGGCACAATGCCGACTCATGTTATAGATTCAGATGCTTCTCTTCAGGTTTACTGATCCCTCTGACTTTCTTATTGACGATGAAACACAGATTGCATCGGAATTAAATACAAAAGGCACAATGCCGACTTAAGTACAAGAAAACTGACTCATCTTACTGTCTATGTTTTGAACCATTCCTGTGACACTAGTTATAGATTCTGATGCTTCACTTCAGGTTTACTGTATCCCTCTGACCTTCTTGTTGACGATGAAACACAGAAATTGCATCGGAATTTAATAGAAATGGCACAATGCCGACTTAAGTGCAGGAAAACTGACTCTTCTTACTGTCTAAGTTTCGAACCATTCCTGTGACACTAGTTATAGATTCCGATGCTTCACTTTAGGTTTACTGCATCCCTCTGACCTTCTTAGTGACGATGAAACACAGAAATTGCATCGGAATTAAATAGAAAAGCCACAATGATGATTTAAGTACATGAAGACTGACTCTTCTTCCTGTCTATGTTTTGAATGATTCCTGTGACACTAGTTATAGATTCGGATGCTTCACTTCAGGTTTACTGTATCCCTCTGACATTGTTATTGACGATGAAACACAGAAATTGCATCGGAATTAAATACAAAAGGCACAAAGCCGACTCAAGTAAAAGAAGACTGGCTCTTCTTACCGTCTATGTTTTGAACCTTTCCCGTGAGACCAGTTTTAGATTCCGATGCTACACTTCGGTTTACTGTATCCCTTATACCTTCTTATTAACGATGAAACACAGAAATTGCATCGGAATTAAATAGAAACAACACAATGCCGACTTAAGTACAAGAAGACTGACTCTTCCTACTGTCTGTGTTTCGATCCTTTCCTGTGAGACAAGTTTTAGATTTCGATGATTCACTTCTGGTTCACTGTATCCCTTGGGAGATCTATTTAACCAAGAAACACAGAAATTGCATCGGAATTAAATACAAAAGGCACAATGCCGACTTAAGTACAAGAAGACTGACTCTTCTTACTGTCTATGATTTGAACCTTTCCTGTGGAACCAGTTTTGGACTCCAAAGCTTAACTTCAAGTTAACTGTATCCCTTGGACTTTCTTATTGACGATGAAACACAGAAATTGCATCGGAATTAAATGCAAAAGGCACAATACCGACTTAAGTACAAGAAGACTGACTCGTCTTACTGTCTATGTTTGAACCTTTAATGTGAGACCAGTTTAATATTCCGATGCTTCACTTCAGGTTTACTGTATCCCTTGGGCCTTCTTATTGACGATGAAACACAGAAATTGCATCGGAATAAAATACAAAAAGCACAATGCCGGATTAAGTACAAGAGGACTGACTCTTCTTACATTCTATGATTTGACCCGTCCTGTGAGACCAGTTTTAGATTTCCATGCTTCACTTCAGATTTACTGTATCCCTTGTACCTTCTTATTGACGATGAAACACTGAAATGGCATCGGAATTAAATACAAAAGGCACAATGCCGACCTAAGTACAAGAAGACTGACTCTTCTTACTATCTATGTTTTGAACCATTCCTGTGACACTAGTTATAGATTCTGATGCTTCACTTGCGGTTCACTGTATCCCTCTGACCTTCTTATTGACGATGTAACACAGAAATTGCATCGGAATGAAATACAAATGGCACAATGTCGACATAAGTACAAGAGAACTGACTATTCTTACTGTCTATGTTTTGAATCATTCCTGTGACACTAGTTATAGATTCCGATGCTTCACTTCAGGTTTTCTGTATCCCTCTGACCTTCTTAGTGTCGATGAAACACAGAATTTGCATCGGAATTAAATAGAAAAGCCACAATGCCGACTTATGTAAATGAAGACTGACTCTTCTTCCTGTCTATGTATTGAACCATTCCTTGGACACTAGTTATAGATTCCGATGCTTCACTTCAGGTTTACTGTATCCCTCTGACATTCTTGTTGACGATGAAACACAGAAAATGCATCGGAATTAAATAGAAAAGGCACAATGCCGACTCAAGTACAAGAAAACTGACTCTTCTTACTGTTTATGCTTTTGAACCATTCCTGTGACACTAGTTATACACTCCTGGAAATTGGAATAAGAACACCGTGAATTCATTGTCCCAGGAAGGGGAAACTTTATTGATACATTCCTGGGGTCAGATACATCACATGATCACACCGACAGAACCACAGACACATAGACACAGGCAACAGAGCATGCACAATGTCGGCACTAGTACAGTGTATATCCACCTTTCGCAGCAATGCAGGATGCTTTTCTCCCATGGAGACGATCGTAGAGATGCTGGATGTAGTCCTGTGGAACGGCTTGCCATGCCATTTCCACCTGGCGCCTCAGTTGGACCAGCGTTCGTGCTGGACGTGCAGACCGCGTGAGACGACGCTTCATCCAGTCCCAAACATGCTCAATGGGGGACAGATCCGGAGATCTTGCTGGCCAGGGTAGTTGACTTACACCTTCTAGAGCACGTTGGGTGGCACGGGATACACGTGGACGTGCATTGTCCTGTTGGAACAGCAAGTTCCCTTGCCGGTCTAGGAGTGGTAGAACGATGGGTTCGATGACGGTTTGGATGTACCGTGCACTATTCAGTGTCCCCTCGACGATCACCAGTGGTGTACGGCCAGTGTAGGAGATCGCTCCCCACACCATGATGCCGGGTGTTGGCCCTGTGTGCCTCGGTCGTATGCAGTCCTGATTGTGGCGCTCACCCGCACGGCGCCAAACACGCATACGACCATCATTGGCACCAAGGCAGAAGCGACTCTCATCGCCGAAGACGACACGTCTCCATTCGTCCCTCCATTCACGCCTGTCGCGACACCACTGGAGGCGGGCTGCACGATGTTGGGGCGCGAGCGGAAGACGGCCTAACGGTGTGCGGGACCGTAGCCCTGCTTCATGGAGACGGTTGCGAATGGTCCTCGCCGATACCCCAGGAGCAACAGTGTCCCAAATTTGCTGGGAAGTGGCGGTGCGGTCCCCTACGGCACTGCGTAGGATCCTACGGTCTTGGCGTGCATCCGTGCGTCACTGCGGTCCGGTCACATGTCGACGGGCACGTGCACCTTCCGCCGACCACTGGCGACAACATCGATGTACTGTGGAGACCTCACGCCCCACGTGTTGAGCAATTCGGCGGTACGTCCACCCGGCCTCCCGCATGCCCACTATACGCCCTCGCTCAAAGTCCGTCAACTGCACATACAGTTCATGTCCACGCTGTCGCGGCATGCTACCAGTGTTAAAGACTGCGATGGAGCTCCGTATGCCACGGCAAACTGGCTGACACTGACGGCGGCGGTGCACAAATGCTGCGCAGCTAGCGCCATTCGACGGCCAACACCGCGGTTCCTGGTGTGTCCGCTGTGCCATGCGTGTGATCATTGCTTGTACAGCCCTCTCGCAGTGTCCGGAGCAAGTATGGTGGGTCTGACACACCGGTGTCAATGTGTTCTTTTTTCCATTTCCAGGAGTGTAGATTCCGATGCTTCACTTCAGGTTTACTGTATCCCTCTGACCTTCTTATTGACGATAAAACACAGAAATTGCATCGGAATTATATACAAAAGGCACAATCCCGACTCAAGTACAAGAGGACTGGCTCTTCTTACTGTCTATTTTTTGAACCTTTCCTGTGAGACCGGTTTTAGATTCCGACGCTTCACTTCAGGTTTACTGTATCCCTCTGACCTTCTTATTGACGATGATACACAGAAATTGCATCGGAATTGAATACAAAATGCACAATGCCGACTGAAGTACAATTGAACTGACTCTTCTTACTGTCTATGCTTTGAACCATTCCTGTGACACTACTTATAGATTCCATGCTTCACTTCAGGTTTACTGTATCCCTCTGACTTTCTTCTTGCCGACGAAACACAGAAATTGCATCGAAATTAAATACAAAAGGCACAATGCCGACTTAAGTACAAGAAAACTTACTCATCTTACTGTCTATGTTTTGAACCATTCCTGTGACACTAGTTATAGATTCCGATGCTTCACTTCAGGCTTACTGTATCCCTCCGACATTCTAATTGACGATGAAACACAGAAATTGCATCGGAATTAAATAGAAAAGGCACAATGCCGACTCATGTTGTAGATTCAGATGCTTCTCTTCAGGTTTACTGTATCCCTCTGACTTTCTTATTGACGATGAAACACAGATTGCATCGGAATTAAATACAAAAGCACAATGCCGACTTAAGTACAAGAAAACTGACTCATCTTACTGTCTATGTTTTGAACCATTCCTGTGACACTAGTTATAGATTCTGATGCTTCACTTCAGGTTTGCTGTATCCCTCTGACCTTCTTATTGACGATGAAACACAGAAATTGCATCGGAATTCAATAGAAATGGCACAATGCCGACTCATGTTATAGATTCAGATGCTTCTCTTCAGGTTTACTGTATCCCTCTTACTTTCTTATTGACGATGAAACACAGATTGCATCGGAATTAAATACAAAAGTCACAAAGCCGACTCAAGTAAAAGAAGACTGGCTCTTCTTACCGACTATGTTTTGATCCTTTCCCGTGAGACCAGTTTTAGATTCCGATGCTACACTTCAGGTTTACTGTATCCCTTATACCTTCTTATTAACGATGAAACACAGAATTTGCATCGGAATTAAATAGAAACGGCACAATGCCGACTTAAGTACAAGAAGACTGACTCTTCCTACTGTCTGTGTTTCGATCCTTTCCTGTGAGCCAAGTTTTAGATTCCGATGATTCACTTCTGGTTCACTGTATCCCTTGGGAGATCTATTTAACCATGAAACACAGTAATTGCATCGGGATTAAATACAAAAGGCACAATGCCGACTTAAGTACAAGAAGACTGACTCTTCTTACTGTCAATGTTTTGAACCTTTCCTGTGAGACCAGATTTAGTTTCCGATGCTTCACCTCAGGTTTACTCTATCCCTTGGACCATCTTATTGACGATGAAACACAGAAATTGCATCGATATTAAATACAATAGACACAATGTCGACTTAAGTAAAACAAGACTGACTCTTCTTACTGTCTATGATTTGAATCATTCCTGTGAGACCGGTTTTAGATTCCGATGCTTCACTTCAGGTTTACTGTATCCCTTGGACCTTCTTATTGACGACGAAACACAGAAATTGCATCGGAAATAAATAGTAAAGGCACAATACCGACTTAAGTACAAGAAGACTGACTCTTCTAACTGTCTACGTTTTGAACCATTCCTGTGACACTAGTTATGGATTCCGATGCTTCACTTCAGGTTTACTGTATCCCTCTGACCTCCTTATTGACGATGAAACACAGAAATTGCATCGGAATTAAATTGAAAAGGCACAATGCCGACTTAAGTACAAGACAAATGACTCTTCTTACTGTCTAAGTTTCGAACATTCCTGTGAAACTAGTTATAGATTCCGATGCTTCACTTTAGGTTTACTGCATCCCTCTGACCTTCTTAGTGACGATGAAACACAGATATTGCATCGGAATTAAATGCAAAAGGTACAATGCCGACTTAAGTCCAAGTAAACTGTCTATCCTTACTGACTATGTTTTGAACCATTCCTGTGACACTAGTTATAGATTCCGATGCTTCACTTCAGATTTACTGTATCCCTGTGACTTTCTTATTGACGATGAAACACAGAAATTGCATCGGAATTAAATACAAAAGGCACAATGCCGACTTAAGTACGAGGAAACTGGCCCATCTTACTGTCTATGTTTGAGTCATTCCTGTGACACTAGTTATAGATTCCTTGATTCACTTCAGGGTTACTGTATCCCTCTTACCTTCTCAGTGACGATGAAACACAGAAATTGCATCGGAATTAAATAGAAAAGCCACAATGACGATTTAAGTACAAGAAGACTGACTCTTCTTCCTGTCTATATTTTGAACCATTCCTGTGACACTATTTATAGATTCCGACGCTTCACTTCAGGTTTCTGTATCCCTTGGACCTTCTTATTTTCGAAGAAACACAGAAATTGCATCAAGAATAAATAAAAAAGGCACTATGCCGACTTGAGTACAAGAAGACTGACTCTTCTAACTATCTATGCTTTGAACCTTTCCTGTGAGACCAGTTTTAGTTGCCGATGCTTCACCTCAGGTTTACTGTATCCCTTGGACCATCTTATTGACGATGAAACACAGAAATTGCATCGATATTAAATACAATAGACACAATGTCGACTTAAGTACAACAAGACTGACTCTTCTTACTGTCTATGTTTTGAATCATTCCTGTGAGACCGGTTTTAGATTCCGATGCTACACTTCAGGTTTACTGTATCCCTTGGACCTTCTTATTGACGACGAAACACAGAAATTGCATCGGAATTAAATAGTAAAGGCACAATACCGACTTAAGTACAAGAAGACTGACTCTTCTTACTGTCTACGTTTTGAACCATTCCTGTGACACTAGTTATAGATTCCGATGCATCACTTCAGGTTTACTGCATCCTTCTGACCTTCTTAGTGACGATGAAACACAGAAATTGCATCGGAATTAAATGCAAAAGGTACAATGCCGACTTAAGTACAAGAAAACTGTCTATCCTTACTGACTATGTTTTGAACCATTCCTGTGACACTAGTTATAGATTCCGATGCTTCACTTCAGGTTTACTATATCCCTGTAACTTTCTTATTGACGATGAAACACAGAAATTGCATCGGAATTAAATACAAAAGGCACAATGCCGACTTAAGTACAAGAAAACTGTCCCATCTTACTGTCTATGTTTGAGTCACTCCTGTGACACTAGTTATAGATTCCGATGCTTCACTTCAGGTTTACTGTATCCCTCTTACCTTCTCAGTGACGATGAAACACAGAAATTGCATCGGAATTAAATAGAAAAGCCATAATGACGATTTAAGTACAAGAAGACTGGCTCTTCTTACTGTCTATGTTTTGAACCTTTCCCATGAGACCAGTTTTAGATTCCGATGCTACACTTCAGGTTTACTGTATCCCTTGGACCTTTTTACTGTCGATGAAACACAGAAATTGCATCGGAATTAAATAGAAACGGCACAATGCCGATTTAATTACAAGAAGACTGACTCTTCCTACTGTCTATGTTTCGATTCTTTCCTGTGAGACAAGTTTTAGATTCCGATGATTCACTTCTGGTTCACTGTATCCCTCGGGCCATCTATTTAACGATGAAACACAGAAATTGCATCGGAATTAAATACAAAAGGCACAATGCCGGCTTAAGTACAAGAAGACTGACTCTTCTTGCTGTCTATGCTTTGAACCGGTCCTTTGAGACACGTTTATGAATCCGATGCTTCCCTTCAGGTTTATTGTCTCCCTTGGACCTCCTTATTGACGATGAAACACAGAAATTGCATCGGTATTAAATACAAAAGGCACAATGCCGACTTAAGTACAAGAAGACTGACTCTTCCTACTGTCTACGTTTCGATCCATTTCTGTGAGACAAGTTTTAGATTCCGATGATTCACTTCTGGTTCACTGTATCCCTTGGGCCATCTACTTAACGATGAAACTCAGTAATTGCATCGGGATTAAATACAAAAGGCACAATGCCGACTAAAGTACAAGAAGACTGACTCTTCTTACTGTCAATGTTTTGAACCTTTCCTGTGATACCAGTTTTAGACTCCGAAGCTTAACTTCAGGTTAACTGTATCCCTTGGACTTTCTTATTGACGATGAAACACAGAAATTGCATCGGAATTAAATGCAAAAGGCACAATGCCGACTTAAGTACAAGAAGACTGACTCGTCTTACTGTCTATGTTTGAACCTTTAATGTGAGACCAGTTTTAGATTCCGATGCTTCACTTCAGGTTTACTGTATCCCTTGGGCCTTCTTATTGACGATGAAACACAGAAATTGCATCGGAATTAAATACAAAAATAACAATGCCGACTTAAGTACAAGGGGACTGACTCTTCTTACATTCTATGATTTGACCCTTCCTGTGAGACCAGTTTTAGATTTTGATGCTTCACTTCAGATTTACTGTATCCCTTGTACCTTCTTATTGACGATGAAACACAGAAATTGCATCGGAATTAAATACAAAAGGCACAATGCCGACCTAAGTACAAGAAGACTGACTCTTCTTACGGTCTATGTTTTGAACCTTTCCTGTGAGACCAGTTTTAGATTCCAATGCTACACTTCAGGTTTACTGTATCCCTTGGACCTTCTTGTTGACGATGAAATACAGAAATTGCATCGGAATTAAATACAAAAGGTACAAAGCTAACTGAAGTACAAGAAGACTGACTCTACCTACTGCCTATGCTTTGAACCCTTCGTGTGAGACCAGTTTAGTTTCCGATGCTTCACTTCAGGATTACTGTATCCCTTGGATCTTATTATTCACGATGAAACAAAGAAAATGCATCGGAATTAAATACAAAAGGCACAATGCCGACATAAGTACATGAAGACTGACTCTTCTTACAAGGTATGATTTGAAACTTTCCTGTGAGACGAGTTTTCACGTTCTGTTGCTTCACTTCAGGTTTACTGTATCCATTGGACCTTCTTATTGACGATGAAACACAGAAATTGCAATGGGATTAAATAAAAAACCCACAATGCCGACTTCAGTACAAGAAGACTGACTCTTCTTACTGTCTATGCTTAAAACGTTTCCTGTGAGACCAGTTTTAGATTCCGATGCTTCACTTCTGGTTTACTGTACCCCTTGGACCACGTTATTGACGATGAAACACAGAAATTGCATCGATATTAAATACAACAGGCACAATGCCGACTTAAGTACAAGAAGACTGACTCATCATACTGTCTATGTTTAGAACCTTTCCCGTGAGACCAGTGTAAGATTCTGATGCTTTACTTCAGGTTTATTGTATCCCTTGTACCTTCTTGTTGACGATGAAGTACAGAGATTGCATCGGAATGAAATACAAAAGGCACAATGCCGACTTATGTACAAGAAGACTGACTCTTCTTACTGTCTATGTTTTGAACCTCTCCTGTGAGACCAGTTTTAGATTCCGATGCTTCACTTCAGGTTTACTATATCCCTTTGACCTGCTTATTGCCGATGAAACACAGAAATTGCATCGGAATTAACTAAAAAACGACAATGCCAACTTACGTACAAGAAGAGTGACTCTTCTTACTGTCTATGTACTGAACCTTTCCTGTGAGACCAGTTTTAGATTCCGATGTTTCACGTATGGTTTACTGTATCCCTTGGGCCTTCTTATTGACGAAGAAACACAGAAATTGAATCGGAATTAAATGCAAAATGCACAATGGCGACTTCCGTACAAGAAGACTGACACTTCTTACTGTCTATGTTTGAAAATTTCCTGTGAGACCAGTTTTAGATTCCGATGCTTCCCTTCAGGTTTACTGTATCCCTAGGGCCTTCTTATTGACGATGAAATGCAGAAATTGCATCGGAATTAAATACAAAAGGCACAATGCCGGCTTAAGTGCAAGATGACTGACTCTTCTTGCTGTCTATGTTTTGAACCGGTCCTTTGAGACACGTTTAAGAATCCGATGCTTCCCTTCAGGTTTACTGTCTCCCTTGGACCTCCTTATTGACGATGAAACACAGAAATTGCATCGGTATTAAATACAAAAGGCACAGTGCCGACTTAAGTACAAGAAGACTGACTCCTAATACTGTCTATGTTTTGAACCTTTCCTGTGAGACCAGTCTTATATTCCGATGCTACACTTCAGGTTTACTGTACCCTTGTACCTTCTTATTGACGATGAAATACAGAAATAGCATCGGAATTAAATACAAAAGGTACAATGCTGTCTGAAGTACAAGATGAGAGACTCTACTTCCTGTCTATGCTTTGAACCTTTCCTGTGAGACCAGTTTTAGATTCCGATGCTTCACTTCAGGTTTACTGTATCCCTTGGCCCTTCTTATTGACGATGAAACACAGAAATTGCATCGGGATTAAATAAAAAAGGCACAATGCCGACATCAGTACAAGAAGACTGACTCTTCTTACTGTCTATGCTTTGAAACTTTCCTGTGAGATCAGTTTTAGATTCCGATGCTTCACTTCAGGTTTACTGTATCCCTTGGACCATCTTATTGACGATGAAACACAGAAATTGCATCGATATTAAATACTATAGGCACAATGTCAACTGAAGTATAAGAAGACTGACTCATCATATTGTCTATGTTTTGAACCTTTCCTGTGAGACCTGTTTTAGATTCTGATGCTTCATTCCAGGTTTACTGTATCCCTTGGACCATCTTATTGTCGATCAAACACAGAAATTGCATCGATATTAAATACTATAGGCATAATGTTGACTGAAGTACAAAAAGACTGACTCATCATACTGTCTATGTTTTGAACCTTTCCTGTGAGACCTGTTTTAGATTCTGATGCTTCATTCCAGGTTTACGGTATTCTTTGGACCTCCTTGTTGACGAGGAAACACAGAAATTGTATCGTAATGAAATAGAAAATGCACAATGCCGACTGAAGTACAAGATGACTGACTCTTCTAAGTGTCTAAGTTTCGATCCTTTCCTGTGAGACAAGTTTTAGGTTCCGATAATTCACTTCAGGTTTACTGTATCCTTGGACCTTCTTGTTGACGATGACACACAGAAATTGCATCGGAATTTAATACAAGAGGCACAATGCCGACTTTAGTGCAAGAAGACTGACTCCTCAAACTGTCTATGCTCTGAACCTATCCTGTAAGGCCAGTTTTAGAATGCGATGCTTCACTTCAGGTTTACTGTATCCCTTGGGCCTTCTTATTGACGATGGAACACAGAAATTGCATCGGAATTAAATACAAAAGGCACCATGCCGACTTAAGTACAAGAGGGCTGACTCTTCTTACATTCTTTGATTTGAACCTTTTTGTGACCAGTTTTAGATTCCGATCTTCACTTCAGGTTTACTGTATCCCTAGGACCTCCTTATTGACGAAGAAACACAGAAATTACATCGGAATTAAATAGAAAAGGTACAAAGCTGACTGAAGTACAAGAAGACTGACTCTACTTACTGTCTATGCATTGAAACTTTTCTCTGAGACCAGTTTAGATCCGATGCTTGACTTCAGGATTACTGTATCCCTTGGATCTTCTTATTCACGATGAAACACAGAAAATGCATCGGAATTAAATACAAAATTCGCAATGCTGACTTAAGTACAAGAAGACTGACTCTTCTTGCTGGTTATGATTTGAAACTTTCCTGTGAGACAAGTTTTACATTCCGATGCTTCACCTCGGGTTTACTGTATCCCTTCGACCTCCTCATTGACGATGAAACACAAAAAATTGCTTCGGGATTAAATAAAAAAGGCACAATGCCGACTTCAGTACAAGAATACTGGCTCTTCTTACTGTCTATGTTTTGAACCTCTCCTGTGAGACCAGTTTTAGATTCCGATGCTTCACTTCAGGTTTACTATATCCCTTTGACCAGCTTATTGCCGATGAAACACGGAAATTGCATCGGAATTAACTAAAAAACGACAATGCCGACTGACGTACAAGAAGAGTGACTCTTCTTACTATCTATGTACTGAACCTTTCCTGTGAGACCAGTTTTAGATTCCGATGTTTCACGTTTGGTTTACTGTATCCCTTGGGCCTTCTTATTGACGATGAAACACAGAAATTGAATCGGAATTAAATGCAAAATGCACAATGGCGACTTCCGTACAGGAAGACTGACACTTCTTACTGTCTATGTTTGAAAATTTCCTGTGAGACCAGTTTTAGATTCCGATGCTTCCCTTCAGGTTTACTGTATCCCTTGGGCCTTCTTATTGACGATGAAATGCAGAAATTGCATCGGAATTAAACACAAAAGGCACAATGCCGGCTTAAGTACAAGATGACTGACTCTTCTTGCTGTCTATGTTTTGAACCGGTCCTTTGAGACACGTTTAAGAATCCAATGCTTCCCTTCAGGTTTACTGTCTCCCTTGGACCTCCTTATTGACGATGAAACACAGAAATTGCATCGGTATTAAATACAAAAGGCACAGTGCCGACTTAAGTACAAGAAGACTGACTCCTAATACTGTCTATGTTTTGAACCTTTCCTGTGAGACCAGTCTTATATTCCGATGCTACACTTCAGGTTTACTGTACCCTTGTACCTTCTTATTGACGATGAAATACAGAAATAGCATCGGAATTAAATACAAAAGGTACAATGCTGTCTGAAGTACAAGATGGGAGACTCTACTTCCTGTCTATGATTTGAACCTTTCCTGTGTGACCAGTTTTAGATTCCGATGCTTCACTTCAGGTTTACTGTATCCCTTGGCCCTTCTTATTGACGATGAAACACAGAAATTGCATCGGGATTAAATAAAAAAGGGACAATGCCGACATCAGTACAAGAAGACTGACTCTTCTTACTGTCTATGCTTTGAAACTTTCCTGTGAGATCAGTTTTAGATTCCGATGCTTCACTTCAGGTTTACTGTATCCCTTGGACCATCTTATTGACGATGAAGCACAGAAATTGCATCGATATTAAATACTATAGGCACAAGGTCAACTGAAGTACAAGAAGACTGACTCATCATACTGTCTATGTTTTGAACCTTTCCTGTGAGACCTGTTTTAGATTCTGATGCTTCATTCCAGGTTTACTGTATCCCTTGGACCATCTTATTGACGATGAAACACAGAAATTGCATCGATATTAAATACTATAGGCATAATGTCGACTGAAGTACAAGAAGACTGACTCATCATACTGTCTATGTTTTGAACCTTTCCTGTGAGACCTGTCTTAGATTCTGATGCTTCATTCCAGGTTTACGGTATTCTTTGGACCTCCTTATTGACGAGGAAACACAGAAATTGTATCGTAATGAAATAGAAAATGCACAATGCCGACTTAAGTACAAGATGACTGACTCTTCTAAGTGTCTAAGTTTCGATCCTTTCCTGTGAGACAAGTTTTAGGTTCCGATAATTCACTTCAGGTTTACTGTATCCTTGGACCTTCTTGTTGACGATGATACACAGAAATTTCATCGGAATTAAATACAAAAGGCACAATGCCGACTTATGTACAAGAAGACTGACCCTTCTTACTGTCTATGTTTTGAACCTTTCCTGTAAGACCAGTTTTAGATTCCGATGCTACACTTCAGGTTTACCGTATCCCTTGGACCTTCTTATGGACGATGAAATACAGTAATTGCATCGGAATTAAATAGAAAAGGTACAAAGCTGACTGAAGTACAAGAAGACTGACTCTACTTACTGTCAATGCATTGAAACTTTCCTCTGAGACCAGTTTAGATCCGTTGCTTGACTTCAGAATTACTGTATCCCTTGGATCTTCTTATTCACGATGAAACACAGAAAATGAATCGGAATTAAATACAAAATTCGCAATGCCGACTTAAGTACAAGAAGACTGACTCTTCTTACTGGTTATGATTTGAAACTTTCCTGTGAGACAAGTTTTACATTCCGATGCTTCACCTCGGGTTTACTGTATCCCTTGGACCTCCTCATTAACGATGAAATACAAAAAATTGCTTCGGGATTAAATAAAAAAGGCACAATGAGGACTTCAGTACAAGAATACTGGCTCTTCTTACTGTCTATGCTTTGAACCTTTCCTGTGAGACCAGTTTTAGATTCCGATGCTTCACTTCAGGTCTACTGTAACCCTTGGACCATTTTATTGACGATGAAACACAGAAATTGCATCGACATGAAATACAGTAGGCAAAATGCCGACTTAAGTACAAGAAGACTGACTCTTCATAATGTCTATGTCTTGAACCTTTCCTGTGAGACCAGTTTTAGATTCCGATGCTTCACTTCAGGTTTTACTGTATTCCTTGTACCTTCTTGTTGACGAAGAAACACAGAAATTGCATCGGAATTAAATACAAAAGCCACAATGCCGACTTTAGTACAAGAGGACTGATACTTCTTACATTCTATGATTTGAACCTTTCCTGTGAGACAAGTTTTAGATTCCGATGCTTCACTTCAGGTTTACTATATCCCTTGGACCTTCTTATTGACGATGAAACACAGAAATTGCCTCGGGATTAAATACAAAAGGCACAATACCGACTTAAGTACAAGAAGACTGACTCTTCTTACTGTCTATGCATTGAACCTTTCCTGTGAGATCAGTTTTAGATTCCGAAGCTTCACTTCAGGTTTACTGTATCCCTTGGACCTTCTTATTGACGAGGAAACATAGAAATTGCATCGGTATGAAATAGAAAATGCACAATGCCGACTTAAGTACAAGAAGACTGACTCTCCTTACTGTCTAAGTTTCGATCCTTTCCTGTGAGATAAGTCTTCGATTCCGATGATTCATTTCTGGTTTACTGTATCCCTTGAGCCATGTAATTGACGATGATACACAGAAATTGCATCGGTATTAACTAAAAAAGGCACAATGCCGACTTAAGTACAAGAGGACTGACTCTTCTTACATTTTATGATTTGAACCATTCCTGTGACACCAGTTTTAGATTCCAATGCTTCACTTCATGTGTACAGTATCCCTTGGACCTTCTTATTGACGATGAAACACAGAAATTACATCGGAATTAAATACAAAAGGCACAATGCCGACTTAAGTACAAGAAGACACGCTCTTCTTACTATCTATGTTTTGAACACTTCCTGTGAGACCAGTTTTAGATTCCGATGTTACACATCAGGTTTACTGTATTCCTTGGACCTCCTTATTCACGGTAAAATACAGAAATTGCATCGGAATTAAATGCAAAAGGTACAAAGCTGACTGAAGTACATGATGACTGACTCTACATACTGTCTATGCTTTGAACCTTTCCTGTAAGACCAGTTTAGATTCCGATGCTACACTTCAGGATTACTGTACCCCTTGGATATTCTTATTCACGATGAAACACAGAAAATGCATAGGAATTAAATACAAAAGCCACAATGCCGACAAAATTACAAGAAGACTGACTCTTCGACTGGTTATGATTTGAAACTTTCATGTTAGACAAGTTTTACATTCCGATGCTTCACTTCAGGTTTACTGTATCCCTTGGACTCTATTATTGACAATGAAATACAGAAATTGCATTGGGATTAAATAAATAAGGCACAATGCCGACTGCAGTACAAGCAAATTGACTCTTCTTGCTGTCTATGCTTTGAACCTTTCCTGTGAGACCAGTTTTAGATTCCGATGCTTCACTTCAGTTTTACTGTATCCCTTGGACCATCTTATTGGCGATGAAACACAGAAATTGCATCGATATTAAATACAATAGGCACATTGCCGACTTAAGTACAAGAAGACTGACTCATCATACTGTCTATGTTTTGATCCTTTCCTGTGAGACCAGTTTCAGAATCATATTCTTCACTTCAGGTTTACTGTATGCCTTGGACGTTCTTATTGACGATCAAACACAGAAATTGCATCGGAATTAAATACAATATGCACAATGCCGACTTAAGTACAAGAAGACTGACTCCTCATACTGTCTATGTTTTGAACCTTTCCTGTGAGACCAGTTTAAATTCCGATCATTCACTTCAGGTTTACTGTATTCGATGGACCTTCTTGTTGACGATGAAACACAGAAATTGCATCGGAATTAAATACAAAGGGCACAATGCCGAATTTAGTACAAGAGGACTGACTCTTCTTATATTCTATGATTTGAACCTTACCTGTGAGACCAGTTTTAGATTCCGATGCTTCACTTCAGGTTTACTGTATCCCTTGGACCTTCTTATTGACGAGGAAACACAGAAATTGCATCGGAATTAAATAGAAAAGGCACAATGCCGAATTAAGTATAGGAAGACTGACTCTTCTTACTGTCTAAGTTTCGATCCTATCCTGAGAGACATGTTTTAGATTCCTATGATTCACTTCTGGTTTACTGTATCCCTTGGACCATCTTATAGATGATGAAACACAGAAATTGCATCGATATTAAATGCAATAGGCACAATGCCGACTTAAGTACAAGAAGACTGACTCCTCATACTGTCTATGTTTTGAACCTTTCCTGTGAGACCAGTTTTAGATTCCGATGCTTCACTTCAGGATTACTGTTTTCCTTGTACCTTCTTGTTGACGAAGAAAAACAGAAATTGAATCGGAATTAAATACAAAATCCACAATGCCGACTTTAGTACAAGAGGACTGACTCTTCTTACATTCTATGATTTGAACCTTTCCTGTGAGACAAGTTTTAGATTCCGATGCTTCACTTCAGGTTTACTGCATCCCTTGGAATTTCTTATTGACGATGAAACGCAGAAATTGCCTCGGGATTAAATAAAAAAGGCACAATGCCGACATCAGTACAAGAAGACTGACTCTTCTTACTGTCTATGCTTTGAAACTTTCCTGTGAGATCAGTTTTGGATTCCGATGCTTCACTTCAGGTTTACTGTATCCCTTGGACCATCTTATTGACGATGAAACACAGAAATTGCATCGATATTAAATACTATAGGCACAATGTCAACTGAAGTACAAGAAGACTGACTCGTCATACTGTCTATGTTTTGAACCTTTCCTGTGAGACCTGTTTTAGATTCTGATGCTTCATTACAGGTTTACTGTATCCCTTGGACCATCTTATTGACGATGAAACACAGAAATAGCATCGATATTAAATACTATAGGCATAATGTCGACTGAAGTACAAGAAGACTGACTCATCATACTGTCTATGTTTTGAACCTTTCCTGTGAGACCTGTTTAAGATTCTGATGCTTCATCCAGATTTACGGTATTCTTTGGACCTCCTTATTGACGAGGAAACAGAAATTGTATCGTAATGAAATAGAAAATGCACAATGCCGACTTAAGTAAAAGATGACTGACTCTTCTAAGTGTCTAAGTTTCGATCCTTTCCTGTGAGACAAGTTTTAGGTTCCGATAATTCACTTCAGGTTTACTGTATCCTTGGACCTTCTTGTTGACGATGATACACAGAAATTGCATCGGAATTAAATACAAGAGGCACAATGCCGACTTAAGTGCAAGAAGACTGACTCCTCAAACTGTCTATGCTCTGAACCTATCCTGTAAGGCCAGTTTTAGAATGCGATGCTTCACTTCAGGTTTACTGTATCCCTTGGGCCTTCTTATTGACGATGAAACACAGAAATTGCATCGGAATTAAATACAAAAGGCACCATGCCGACTTAAGTACAAGAGGGCTGACTCTTCTTACATTCTTTGATTTGAACCTTTCCTGTGACCAGTTTTAGATTCCGATGCTTCACTTCAGGTTTACTGTATCCCTTGGAACTCCTTATTGACGAAGAAACACAGAAATTACATCGGAATTAAATACAAAGGCACAATACCGACTTAAGTACAAGAAGACTGACTCTTCTTACTGTCTATGTTTTGAACCTGTCCTGTGAGACAGGTTTAAGAATCCGATGCTTCCCTTCAGGTTTACTGTATGCCTTGGACATTCTTGTTGACGATGAAACACAGAAATTTCATCGGAATTAAATACAAAAGGCACAATACCGACTTAAGTACAAGAAGACTGACTCTTCTTACTGTCTATGTTTTGAACCTGTCCTGTGAGACACGTTTTAGAATCCGATGCTTCCCTTCAGGTTTACTGTATGCCTTGGACATTCTTGTTGACGATGAAACACAGAAATTTCATCGGAATTAAATACAAAAGGCACAATGCCGACTTATGTACAAGAAGACTGACTCTTCTTACTGTCTATGTTTTGAACCTTTCCTGTAAGACCAGTTTTAGATTCCGATGCTGCACTTCAGGTTTACCGTATCCCTTGGACCTTCTTATGGACGATGAAATACAGTAATTGCATCGGAATTAAATAGAAAAGGTACAAAGCTGACTGAAGTACAAGAAGACTGACTCTACTTACTGTCTATGCATTGAAACTTTTCTCTGAGACCAGTTTAGATCCGATGCTTGACTTCAGGATTACTGTATCCCTTGGATCTTCTTATTCACGATGAAACACAGAAAATGAATCGGCATTAAATACAAAATTCGCAATGCCGACTTAAGTACAAGAAGACTGACTTTTCTTACTGGTTATGATTTGAAACTTTCCTGTGAGACAAGTTTTACATTCCGATGCTTCACCTCGGGTTTACTGTATCCCTTGGACCTCCTCATTGACGATGAAACACAAAAAATTGCTTCGGGATTAAATAAAAAAGGCACAATGAGGACTTCAGTACAAGAATACTGGCTCTTCGTACAGTCTATGCTTTGAACCTTTCCTGTGAGACCAGTTTTAGATTCCGATGCTTCACTTCAGGTCTACTGTAACCCTTGGACCATTTTATTGACGATGAAACACAGAAATTGCATCGAACTTAAATACAGTAGGCAAAATGCCGACTTAAGTACAAGAAGACTGACTCCTCATACTGTCTATGGCTTGAACCTTTAGTGTGAGTCCAGTTTTAGATTCCGATGCTTCACTTCGGTTTTACTGTATTCCTTGTACCTTCTTGTTGACGAAGAAACACAGAAATTGCATCGGAATTAAATACAAAAGCCACAATGCCGACTTTAGTACAAGAGGACTGATACTTCTTACATTCTATGATTTGAACCTTTCCTGTGAGACAAGTTTTAGATTCCGATGCTTCACTTCAGGTTTACTATATCCCTTGGACCTTCTTATTGACGATGAAACACAGAAATTGCCTCGGGATTAAATACAAAAGGCACAATACCGACTTAAGTACAAGAAGACTGACTCTTCTTACTGTCTATGCATTGAACCTTTCCTGTGAGATCAGTTTTAGATTCCGAAGCTTCACTTCAGGTTTACTGTATCCCTTGGACCTTCTTATTGACGAGGAAACATAGAAATTGCATCGGTATGAAATAGAAAATGCACAATGCCGGCTTAAGTACAAGAAGACTGACTCTCCTTACTGTCTAAGTTTTGATCCTTTCCTGTGAGACAAGTCTTCGATTCCGATGATTCATTTCTGGTTTACTGTATCCCTTGAGCCATGTAATTGACGATGAAACACAGAAATTGCATCGGTATTAACTAAAAAAGGCACAATGCCGACTTAAGTACAAGAGGACTGACTCTTCTTACATTTTATGATTTGAACCTTTCCTGTGACACCTGTTTTAGATTGCAATGCTTCACTTCATGTGTACTGTATCCCTTGGACCTTCTTATAAACGATGAAACACAGAAATTACATCGGAATTAAATACAAAAGGCACAATGCCGACTTAAGTACAAGAAGACCGACTCTTCTTACTGTCTATGTTTTGGACCTGTCCTGTGAGACAAGTTTAATAATCCGATACTTCCCATCGGGTTTACTCTATGCCTTGGACCTTCTTAATGACGATGAAACACAGAAATTGCTTCGGAATTAAATACAAAAGGCACGATGCCGACTTAAGTACAAGAAGACAGACTCTTCTTACTATCTATGTTTTGAACCCTTCCTGTGAGACCAGTTTTAGATTCCGATGTTACACATCAGGTTTACTGTATTCCTTGGACCTCCTTATTCACGGTAAAATACAGAAATTTCATCGGAATTAAATACAAAAGGCACAATGCCGACTTATGTACAAGAAGACTGACTCTTCTTACTGTCTATGTTTTGAACCTTTCCTGTAAGACCAGTTTTAGATTCCGATGCTGCACTTCAGGTTTACCGTATCCCTTGGACCTTCTTATGGACGATGAAATACAGTAATTGCATCGGAATTAAATAGAAAAGGTACAAAGCTGACTGAAGTACAAGAAGACTGACTCTACTTACTGTCTATGCATTGAAACTTTTCTCTGAGACCAGTTTAGATCCGATGCTTGACTTCAGGATTACTGTATCCCTTGGATCTTCTTATTCACGATGAAACACAGAAAATGAATCGGCATTAAATACAAAATTCGCAATGCCGACTTAAGTACAAGAAGACTGACTTTTCTTACTGGTTATGATTTGAAACTTTCCTGTGAGACAAGTTTTACATTCCGATGCTTCACCTCGGGTTTACTGTATCCCTTGGACCTCCTCATTGACGATGAAACACAAAAAATTGCTTCGGGATTAAATAAAAAAGGCACAATGAGGACTTCAGTACAAGAATACTGGCTCTTCGTACAGTCTATGCTTTGAACCTTTCCTGTGAGACCAGTTTTAGATTCCGATGCTTCACTTCAGGTCTACTGTAACCCTTGGACCATTTTATTGACGATGAAACACAGAAATTGCATCGAACTTAAATACAGTAGGCAAAATGCCGACTTAAGTACAAGAAGACTGACTCCTCATACTGTCTATGGCTTGAACCTTTAGTGTGAGTCCAGTTTTAGATTCCGATGCTTCACTTCGGTTTTACTGTATTCCTTGTACCTTCTTGTTGACGAAGAAACACAGAAATTGCATCGGAATTAAATACAAAAGCCACAATGCCGACTTTAGTACAAGAGGACTGATACTTCTTACATTCTATGATTTGAACCTTTCCTGTGAGACAAGTTTTAGATTCCGATGCTTCACTTCAGGTTTACTATATCCCTTGGACCTTCTTATTGACGATGAAACACAGAAATTGCCTCGGGATTAAATACAAAAGGCACAATACCGACTTAAGTACAAGAAGACTGACTCTTCTTACTGTCTATGCATTGAACCTTTCCTGTGAGATCAGTTTTAGATTCCGAAGCTTCACTTCAGGTTTACTGTATCCCTTGGACCTTCTTATTGACGAGGAAACATAGAAATTGCATCGGTATGAAATAGAAAATGCACAATGCCGGCTTAAGTACAAGAAGACTGACTCTCCTTACTGTCTAAGTTTTGATCCTTTCCTGTGAGACAAGTCTTCGATTCCGATGATTCATTTCTGGTTTACTGTATCCCTTGAGCCATGTAATTGACGATGAAACACAGAAATTGCATCGGTATTAACTAAAAAAGGCACAATGCCGACTTAAGTACAAGAGGACTGACTCTTCTTACATTTTATGATTTGAACCTTTCCTGTGACACCTGTTTTAGATTGCAATGCTTCACTTCATGTGTACTGTATCCCTTGGACCTTCTTATAAACGATGAAACACAGAAATTACATCGGAATTAAATACAAAAGGCACAACGCCGACTTAAGTACAAGAAGACCGACTCTTCTTACTGTCTATGTTTTGGACCTGTCCTGTGAGACAAGTTTAATAATCCGATACTTCCCATCGGGTTTACTCTATGCCTTGGACCTTCTTAATGACGATGAAACACAGAAATTGCTTCGGAATTAAATACAAAAGGCACGATGCCGACTTAAGTACAAGAAGACAGACTCTTCTTACTATCTATGTTTTGAACCCTTCCTGTGAGACCAGTTTTAGATTCCGATGTTACACATCAGGTTTACTGTATTCCTTGGACCTCCTTATTCACGGTAAAATACAGAAATTGCATCGGAATTAAATGCAAAAGGTACAAAGCTGACTGAAGTACATGATGACTGACTCTACATACTGTCTATGCTTTGAACCTTTCCTGTAAGACCAGTTTAGATTCCGATGCTACACTTCAGGATTACTGTACCCCTTGGATATTCTTATTCACGATGAAACACAGAAAATGCATAGGCATTATATACAAAAGCCACAATGCCGACAAAAATACAAGAAGACTGACTCTTTTTACTGGTTATGATTTGAAACTTTCATGTTAGACAAGTTTTACATTCCGATGCTTCACTTCAGGGTTACTGTATCCCTTGGACTCTTTTATTGACGATTAAATACAGAAATTGCATTGGGATTAAATAAATAAGGCACAATGCCGACTTCGGTACAAGCAAATTGACTCTTCTTACTGTCTATGCTTTGAACCTTTCCTGTGAGACCAGTTTTAGATTCCGATGCTTCACTTCAGTTTTACTGTATCCCTTGGACCATCTTATTGGCGATGAAACACAGAAATTGCATCGATATTAAATACAATAGGCACATTGCCGACTTAAGTACAAGAAGACTGACTCATCATACTGCCTATGTTTTGATCCTTTCCTGTGAGACCAGTTTCAGAATCATATGCTTCACTTCAGGTTTACTGTATGCCTTAAACGTTCTTATTGACGATCAAACACAGAAATTGCATCGGAATTAAATACAATATGCACAATGCCGACTTAAGTACAAGAAGACTGACTCCTCATACTGTCTATGTTTTGAACCTTTCCTGTGAGACCAGTTTAAATTCCGATCCTTCACTTCAGGTTTACTGTATTCCATGGACCTTCTTGTTGACGATGAAACACAGAAATTGCATCGGAATTAAATACAAAGGGCACAATGCCGAATTTAGTACAAGAGGACTGACTCTTCTTATATTCTATGATTTGAACCTTTCCTGTGAGACCAGTTTTAGATTCCGATGCTTCACTTCAGGTTTACTGTATCCCTTGGACCTTCTTATTGACGAGGAAACACAGAAATTGCATCGGAATTAAATAGAAAAGGCACAATGCCGAATTAAGTATAGGAAGACTGACTCTTCTTACTGTCTAAGTTTCGATCCTATCCTGTGAGACATGTTTTAGATTCCGATGATTCACTTCTGGTTTACTGTATCCCTTGGACCATCTTATAGACGATGAAACACAGAAATTGCATCGATATTAAATACAATAGGCACAATGCCGACTTAAGTACAAGAAGACTGACTCCTCATACTGTGTATGTTTTGAACCTTTCCTGTGAGACCAGTTTTAGATTCCGATGCTTCACTTCAGGATTACTGTATTCCTTGTACCTTCTTGTTGACGAAGAAACACAGAAATTGCATCGGAATTAAATACAAAATCCACATAGCCGACTTTAGTACAAGAGGACTGACTCTTCTTACATTCTATGATTTGAACCTTTCCAGTGAGACAAGTTTTAGATTCCGATGCTTCACTTCAGGTTTACTGTATCCCTTGGACTTTCTTATTGACGATGAAACGCAGAAATTGCCTCGGGATTAAATACAAAAGTCACAATGCGGACTTAAGTACGAGAAGACTGACTCTTCTTACTGTCTATGCATTGAACCTTTCCTGTGATATCAGTTTTAGATTCCGAAGCTTCACTTCAGTTTTACTGTATCCCTTGGACCTTCTTATTGACGAGGAAACATAGAAATTGCATCGGTATGAAATAGATAAGGCACAATGACGAATTAAGTATAGGAAGACTGACTCTTCTTACTGTCTAAGTTTCGATCCTATCCTGTGAGACATGTTTTAGATTCCGATGATTCACTTCTGGTTTACTGTATCCCTTGGACCATCTTATAGACGATGAAACACAGAAATTGCATCGATATTAAATACAATAGGCACAATGCCGACTTAAGTACAAGAAGACTGACTCCTCATACTGTCTATGTTTTGAACCTTTCCTGTGAGACCAGTTTTAGATTCCGATGCTTCACTTCAGGATTACTGTATTCCTTGTACCTTCTTGTTGACGAAGAAACACAGAAATTGCATCGGAATTAAATACAAAATCCACAATGCCGACTTTAGTACAAGAGGACTGACTCTTCTTACATTCTATGATTTGAACCTTTCCTGTGAGACAAGTTTTAGATTCCGATGCTTCACTTCAGGTTTACTGTATCCCTTGGACTTTCTTATTGACGATGAAACGCAGAAATTGCCTCGGGATTAAATACAAAAGTCACAATGCGGACTTAAGTACGAGAAGACTGACTCTTCTTACTGTCTATGCATTGAACCTTTCCTGTGATATCAGTTTTAGATTCCGAAGCTTCACTTCCGTTTTACTGTATCCCTTGGACCTTCTTATTGACGAGGAAACATAGAAATTGCATCGGTATGAAATAGATAAGGCACAATGACGACTTAAATACAAGAAGACTGACTCTCCTTACTGTCAAAGTTTCGATCCTTTCCTGTGAGACAAGTCTTCGATTCCGATGATTCACTTCTGGTTTACTGTATCCCTTGAGCCATGTAATTGACGACGAAACACAGAAATTGCATCGGTATTAAATATAAAAGGCACAATGCCGACTTAGGTACAAGGAGACTGACTCTTCTTACTATGTTTTTAACCTTTCCTGTGAGACCAGTTTTAGATTTCGATGCTTCACTTCAGGTTTACTCTATCCCTCGGACCTACTTGTTGCCGATAAAACACAGAAATTGCATCGGAATTAACTAAAAAAGGCACGATGACGACTTTAGAACAAGAAGACTGACTCTTCGTACTGTCTATGATTTGAACCTTTCCTGTGAGACAAGTTATATATTCCGATGACTCACTTCAGGATCACTGTATCCCTTAGATCGTCTTATTCACGATGAAACACAGAAAATGAATCGGAATGAAATGCAAAGGGCACAATGCCGACATAAGTACAAGAAGACTGACTCTTCTTACTGGTTATGATTTGAAACTTTCCTGTGAGACAAGTTTTACATTCCGATGCTTCACTTCAGGTCTACTGTATCCCTTGGACTTTCTTATTGACGATGAAACGCAGAAATTGCCTCGGGATTAAATACAAAAGTCACAATGCGGACTTAAGTACGAGAAGACTGACTCTTCTTACTGTCTATGCTTTGAACCTTTCCTGTGAGACCAGTTTTAGATGCCGATGCTTCACTTCAGGTTTACTGTATCCCTTGGACCATCTTATTGGCGATGAAACACAGAAAATGCATCGATATTAAATAGAATAGGCACAATGCCGACTTACGTACAAGAAGACTGACTTATCATACAGTCTATGTTTTGAACCTTTCCTGTGAGACCAGTTTCAGATTCAGAAGCTTCACTTCAGGTTTACTGTATGTCTTGGACGTTCTTAATGACGATGAAACACAGAAATTGCATCGGAATTAAATACAAACGGCACATTGCCGACTTAAGTACAATAGGACCGACTCTTCTTACATCCTATGATTTGAACCATTCCTGTGCGACCAGTTTCATATTCCGATGCTTCACTTAAGGTTTACTGTATTCATTGGGCCTTCTTATTGACGATGAATCAATGAAATTGCTTCGGAATTAAATACAAAAGTTACAATGCTGACAGAATTACAAGAAGACTGACTCTACTTACTGACAATGTTTTGAACCTTTCCTGTGAGACCAGTTTTAGAGTCCAATGCTTCACATCAGGTTTACTATATCCCTTGGACCTGCTCATTGCCGATGAAACACAGAAATTGCACCGGAATTAACTATAGAAGGCACAATGTCGACTTACGTACAAGGAGACTGACTCTTCTTACTGTCTATGTATTGAACCTTTCCTGTGAGACCACTTTTAGATTCCGATGTTTCACGTCTGGTTTACTGTAACCCTTGGACCTTCTTATTGACGATGAAACACAGAAATTGCTTCGGAATTAAATACAAAAGGCACAATGCCGACTTAAGTACAAGAAGACCGACTCTTCTTACTGTCTATGTATTGAACCTTTCCTGTGAGACCAGTTTTACATTCCGATGCTTCACTTCAGGTTTACTGTATCCCTTGGACCTTCTTATTGACGAAGAAACACAGAATTTGCATCGGAATTAAATACAATAGGCTAATGCCGAATTACATACAAGAAGAGTGACTCTTCTTACTGTCTATGTTTGAACCTTTCCTGTGAGACCAATTTTAGATTCAGATGCTTCACTTCAGGTTTACTGTAACCCTTGGGCCGTCTTATTGACGATGAAACACAGAAATTGCATCGGAATTAAATACAAACGGCACATTGCCGACTTAAGTACAATAGGACCGACTCTTCTTACATCCTATGATTTGAACCTTTCCTGTGAGACCAGTTTTACATTCCGATGCTTCACTTCAGGTTTACTGTATCCCTTGGACATTCTTCTTGACGATGAAACACAGCAATTACAGCGGAATTAAATACAAAAGGCACAAAGCCGACTTATGTACAAGAGGACTGACTCTTCTTACATTATATGATTTGAACCTTTCCTGTGAGACAAGTTTTACATTCCGATGCTTCACTTCAGGTTTACTGTATCCCTTGGACATTCTTCTTGACGATGAAACACAGAAATTGCATCGGAATTAAATGGAAAAGGCACAATGCCGACTTAAGTACAAGAAGACTGACTCTTCTTCCTGGCTAAGATTTGATCCTTTCCTGTGAGACAAGTTTTAGATTCCGACGATTCACTTCTGGTTCACTGTATCCCTTGGGCCATCTATTTGACGATGCAACACAGAAATTGCATCGGAATTAACTAAAAAAGCACAATGCCGACTTAAGTACAGGAAGACTGACTCTTCTTACTGTCTATGTTTTGAACCTTTCCTGCGAGACTAGTTTCAGATTTAGATGCTTCACTTCAGGTTTACTATATCCCTTGGAACTTCTTATTGACGATGAAACACAGAAGTTGCATTGGAATTAAATACAAAAGTACAATGCCGACTTTAGTACAAGAGGACTGATTCATCTTACTGTCTATGATTTGATCCTTTCCTGTGAGACCATTTTTGGATTCCGATGTTTGCCTTCAGGTTTACTGTATGCCTTGGACCTTTCCTGTGAGACCAGATTTAGATTCCGATGCATCACTTCAGGTTTACTGTATCTCTTGGACCTTCTTATTCACTATGAAATACAGAAATTGCATCGGAATTAAATACAAAAGGTACATAGCTGACTGAAGTACAAGACGACTGACTCTACTTACTGTCTATGCTTTGAACCTTTCCTGTGAGACCAGTTTTAGATTCCGATGCTTCACTTCAGGATCACTGTATCCCTTGGATCTTCTTATTCACGATGAAACACAGAAAATGAATCGGAATTAAATACAAAAGGCACAATGCCGACTTAAGTACAAGAAGACTGACTCTTCTTACTGGTTATGATTTGAAACTTTCCTGTGAGACAAGTTTTACATTGCGATGCTTCACTTCAGGTTTACTGTAAACCTTGGATCTTCTTATTGACGATGAAACACAAAAATTGCATCGGGATTAAATAAAAAAAGCACAATGCCGACTTCAGTACAAGAAGACTGACTCTTCTTACTGTCTATGCTTTGAACCTTTCCTGTGAGACCAGTTTTAGATGCCGATGCTTCACTTCAGGTTTACTGTATCCCTTGGACCATCTTACTGACGATGAAACAATGAAATTGCTACGGAATTAAATACAAAAGGCACAATGCCGACTTAAGTACAAGAAGACTGACTCTTCTTACTGTCTATGTTTTGAACCTTTCCTGTGAGACCAGTTTCAGATTCAGATGTTTCACGTCTGGTTTACTGTATCCCTTGGACATTCTTATTGACGATGAAACACAGAAATTGCATCGGAATTAAATACAAAAGGCACAATGCCGACTTAAGTACAAGAAGACTGACTCTTCTTACTGTCTATGATTTGAACCATTCCTGTGAGACCAGTTTCAGATTTAGATGCTTCACTTCAGGTTTACTATATCCCTTGGACCTTCTTATTGACGATGAAACACAGAAGTTGCATTGGAATTAAATACAATAGGCACAATGGCGACTTAAGTACAAGAAGACTGACTCCTCATACTGTCTATGTTTTGAACCTTTCCTGTGAGACCAGTTTTAGATTCCGATGCTTCACTTCAGGTTTACTGTATCCCTTGGACCTTCTTATTGACGAGGATACACAGAAATTGCATAGGAATTAAATAGAAAATGCACAATGCCGACTTAAGTACAAGAAGATTGACTCTTCTTACTGTCTAAGTTTCGATCCTTTCCTGTGAGACAAGTTTTAGGTTACGATGATTCACTTTAGGTTTACTGTATCCCTTGGACCTTCATATTGACGATGAAACACATAAATTGCATCGTAATTAAATACAATAGGCACAATGCCGACTTAAGTACAAGAAGACTGACTCCTCATACTGACTATGTTTTGAACCTATCATGTGAGACCAGTTTTAGATTCCAATGGTTCACGTCAAGTTTACTATAGGCCTTGGACCTGCTTATTGCCGACGAAACACAGAAATTGCATCGGAATTAACATAAAAAGGCAAAATGCCGACTTACGTACAAGAAGACTGACTCTCCTTACTGTCTATTTATTGAACCTTTCCTGTGAGACCACTTTTAGATTCCGATGTTTCACGACTGATTTGCTGTATCCCTTGGACCTTCTTATTGACGATGAAACACAAAAATTGCATCGGGATTAAATAAAAAAGGCACAATGCCGACTTCACTACAAGAGGACTGACTCTTCTTACTGTCTATGCTTTGAAACTTTCCTGTGAGACCAGTTTTAGATGCCGATGCTTCACTTCAGGTTTACTGTATCCCTTGGACCATCTTATTGACGATGAAACACAGAAAATGCATCGATATTAAATACAATAGGCACAATGCCGACTTAAGTACAAGAAGACTGACTTATCATACAGTCTATGTTTTGAACCTATCCTGTGAGACCAATTTCAGATTCCGATGCTTCACTTCAGGTTTACGGTATCCATTGGGCCTTCTTATTGACGATGAAACAATGAAATTGCTTCGGAACTAAATACAAAAGGTACAATGCTGACTGAAGTACAAGAAGACTGACTCTTCTTACTGTCTATGTATTGAACCTTTCCTGTGAGACCACTTTTAGATTCCGATGTTTCACGTCTGGTTTACTGTATCCCTTTGACCTTCTTATTGACGAAGAAACACAGTAATTGCATCGGAATTAAATACAATAGGCTAATGCCGACTTACATACTAGAAGAGAGACTCTTCTTACTGTCTATGTTTGAACCTTTCCGGTGATATCAATTTTAGATTCAGATGCTTCACTTCAGGTTTACTGTAACCCTTGGGCCGTCTTATTGACGATGAAACACAGAAATTGCATCGGAATTAAATACAAACGGCACATTGCCGAATTAAGTACAATAGAACCGACTCTTCTTACATCCTATGATTTGAACCTTTCCTGTGAGACCAGTTTTACATTCCGATTCTTCACTTCAGGTTTACTGTATTCCTTGGACATTCTTCTTGACGATGAAACACAGAAATTACATCGGAATTAAATACAAAAGGCACAAAGCCGACTTATGTACAAGAGGACTGACTCTTCTTACATTATATGATTTGAACCTTTCCTTTGAGACAAGTTTTAGATTCCGATGCTTGACTTCAGGTTTACTGTATCCCTTGGACCTTCTTATAGACGATGAAACACAGAAATTGCATCGGAATTAAATAGAAAAGGCACAATGCCCACTTAAGTACAAGAAGACTGACTCTTCTTCCTGGCTAAGATTTGATCATTTCCTGTGAGACAAGTTTTAGATTCCGACGATTCACGTCTGGTTTACTGTATCCCTTGGGCCATCTATTTGACGATGCAACACAGAAATGGCATCGGAATTAACTAAAAAAGCACAATGCCGACTTACGTACAAGAAGACTGACTCTTCTTACTGTCTATGTAGTGAACCTTTCCTGTGAGACCAGTTTTAGATTCCGATGTTTCACGTCTGGTTTACTGTATCCCTTGGACATTCTTATTGACGATGAAACACAGAAGTTGCATTGGAATTAAATCCAAAAGGCACAATGCAGGCTTTAGTACAAGAGGACTGATTCTTCTTACTGTCTATGTTTTGATCCTTTCCTGTGAGACCATTTTTGGATTCCGATGCTTGACTTCAGGTTTACTGTATGCCTTGGACCTTTCCTGTGAGACCAGATTTGGATTCCGATGCATCACTTCAGGTTTACTGTATCCCTTGGACCTTCTTATTCACTATGAAATACAGAAATTGCATCGGAATTAAATACAAAAGGTACATAGCTGACTGAAGTACAAGACGACTGACTCTACTTACTCTCTATGCTTTGAACCTTTCCTGTGAGACCAGTTTTAGATTCCGATGCTTCACTTCAGGATCACTGTATCCCTTGGATCTTCTTATTCACGATGAAACACAGAAAATGAATCGGAATTAAATACAACAGGCACAATGCCGACTTAAGTACAAGAAGACTGACTCTTCTTACTGGTTATGATTTGAAACTTTCCTGTGAGAAAAGTTTTACATTCCGATGCTTCACTTCAGGTTTACTGTATGCCTTGGATCTTCTTATTGACGATGAAACACAGAAATTGCATCGGAATTAAATACAAACGGCACATTGCCGACTTAAGTACAATAGGACCGACTCTTCTTACATCCTATGATTTGAACCATTCCTGTGAGACCAGTTTCAGATTCCGATGCTTCACTTCAGGTTTACTGTATCCATTGGGCCTTCTTATTGACGATGAAACAATGAAATTGCTTCGGATTTAAATACAAAAGGTACAATGCTGACTGAAGTACAAGAAGACTGACTCTACTTACTGTCTATGTTTTGAACCTTTCCTGTGAGACCAGTTTTAGAGTCCGATGCTTCACATCAGGTTTACTATATCCCTTCGACCTGCTTATTGCCGATGAAACAAAGAAATTGCATCGGAATTAAATACAAAAGGCACAATGCCGACTTAAGTACAAGAAGACTGACTCTTCTTACTGTCTATGTATTGAACCTTTCCTGTGAGACCAGTTTTACATTCCGATGCTTCACTTCAGGTTTACTGTATCCCTTGGACCTTCTTATTGACGAAGAAACACAGAAATTGCATCGGAATTAAATACAATAGGCACAATGCCGAGTTACATACAAGAAGAGTGACTCTTCTTACTTTCAATGTTTGAACCTTTCCTGTGAGACCAATTTTAGATTCAGATGCTGTACTTCAGGTTTACTGTAACACTTGGGCCGTCTTATTGACGATGAAACACAGAAATTGCATCGGAATTAAATACAAACGGCACATTGCCGACTTAAGTACAATAGGACCGACTCTTCTTACTTCCTATGATTTGAACCTTTCCTGTGAGACCAGTTTTACATTCCGATGCTTCATTTCAGGTTTACTGTATCCCTTGGACATTCTTCTTGACGATGAAACACAGAAATTACATCGGAATTAAATACAAAAGGCACAAAGCCGACTTATGTACAAGAGGACTGACTCTTCTTACATTATATGATTTGAACCTTTCCTGTGAGACAAGTTTTAGATTCCGATGCTTGACTTCAGGTTTACTGTATTCCTTGGACCTTCTTATAGACGATGAATCACAGAAATTGCATCTTAATTAAATAGAAAAGGCACAATGCCGACTTAAGTACAAGAAGACTGACTCTTCTTCCTGGCTAAGATTTGATCCTTTCCTGTGAGAAAAGTTTTAGATTCCGACGATTCACTTCAGGTTTACTGTATCCCATGGGCCATCTATTTGACTATGAAACACAGAAATTGCATCGGAATTAACTAAAAAAGCACAATGCCGACTTACGTACAAGACTGACTCTTCTTACTGTCTATGTATTGAACCTTTCCTGTGAGACCAGTTTTAGATTCCGATGTTTCACGTCTGGTTTACTGTATCCCTTGGACATTCTTATTGACGATGAAACACAGAAATTGCATCGGAATTAAATACAAAAGGCACAATGCCGACTTAAGTACATGAAGACTGACTCTTCTTCCTGGCTAAGATTTGATCCTTTCCTGTGAGACCAGTTTCAGATTTAGATGCTTCACTTCAGGTTTACTATATCCCTTGGACCTTCTTGTTGACGATGAAACACAGAAGTTGCATTGGAATTAAATACAATAGGGACAATGGCGACTTAAGTACAAGAAGACTAACTCCTCATACCGTCTATGTTTTGAACCTTTCCTGTGAGACCAGTTTTAGATTCCGATGCTTCACTTCAGGTTTACTGTATCGCTTGTACCTCCTTATTGACGAGGAAACACATAAATTGCATAGGAATTAAATAGAAAATGCACAATACCGACTTAAGTACAAGAAGACTGACTCTTCTTACTGTCAAAGTTTCGATCCTTTCCTGTGAGACAAGTTTTAGGTTACGATGATTCTCTTTAGGTTTACTGTATCCCTTCGACCTTCATATTGAAGATGAAACACATAAATTGCATCGTAATTAAAAACAATAGGCACAATGCCGACTTATGTACAAGAAGACTGACTCCTCATACTGACTATGTTTTGAACCTATCATGTGAATCCAGTTTTAGATTCCAATGCTTCACGTCAAGTTTACTATAGCCCTTGGACCTGCTTATTGCCGACGAAACACAGAAATTGCATCGGAATTAACTTAAAAAGGCAAAATGCCGACTTACGTACAAGAAGACTGACTCTTCTTACTGTCTATCTATTGAACCTTTCCTGTGAGACCACTTTTAGATACCGATGTTTGACGTCTGATTTACTGTATCCCTTGGACCTTCTTATTGACGATGAAACACAGAAATTGCATTGGAATTAAATACAAAAGGCACAATGCCGACTTTAGTACAAGAGGACTGATTCTTCTTACTGTCTATGTTTGATCCTTTCCTGTGAGACCATTTTTGGATTCCGGTGCTTGACTTCAGGTTTACTGTATGCCTTGGACCTTTCCTGTGAGACCAGATTTAGATTCCGATGCATCACTTCAGGTTTACTGTATCCCTTGGACCTTCTTATTCACTATGAAATACAGAAATTGCATCGGAATTAAATACAAAAGGTACATAGCTGACTGAAGTACAAGAAGACTGACTCTTCTTACTGGTTATGATTTGAAACTTTCCTGTGAGACAAATTTTACATCCCGATGCTTCACTTCAGGTTTACTGTATCCCTTGAATCTTCTTATTGACGATGAAACACAAAAATTGCATCGGGATTAAATAAAAAAGGCACAATGCCGACTTCAGTACAAGAAGACTGACTCTTCTTACCGTCTATGCTTTGAACCTTTCCTGTGAGACCAGTTTTAGATGCTGATGCTTCACTTCAGGTTTACTGTATCCCTTGGACCATCTTATTGACGATGAAACACAGAAATTGTATCGATATTAAATACAATAAGCACAATGCCGACTTAAGTACAAGAAGACTGACTCATCATTCAGTCTATGTTTTGAACCTTTCCTGTGAGACCAGTTTCAGATTCAGATGCTTCACTTCAGGTTTACTGTATGCCTTGGACTTTCTTAATGACGATGAAACACAGAAATTGCATCGGAATTAAATACAAACGGCACATTGCCGACTTAAGTACAATAGGACCGACTCTTCTTTCATCCTATGATTTGAACCTTTCCTGTGAGACCAGTTTTACATTCCGATGCTGCATTTCCGGTTTACTGTATCCCTTGGACATTCTTCTTGACGATGAAGCACAGAAATTACATCGGAATTAAATACAAAAGGCACAAAGCCGACATATGTACAAGAGGACTGACTCTTCTAACATTATATGATTTGAACCTTTCCAGTGAGACAAGTTTTAGATTCCGATGCTTGACTTCAGGTTTACTGTAACCCTTGGACCTTCTTATAGACGATAAAACACAGAAATTGCATCGGAATTAAATAGAAAAGGCACAATGCCGACTTAAGTACAAGAAGACAGACTCTTCTTACTGTCTATGATTTGAACCTTTCCTGTGAGACCAGTTTCAGATTTAGATGCTTCACATCAGGTTTACTATATCCCTTGGACCCTCTTATTGACGATGAAACACAGAAGTTGCATTGGAATTAAATACAATAGGCACAATGCCGACTTACATACAAGAAGAGTGACTCTTCTTACTCTCTATGTTTGAACCTTTCCTGTGAGACCAATTTTAGATTCAGATGCTTCACTTCAGGTTTACTGTAACGCTTGAACCGTTTTATTGACGATGAAACACAATAATTGCATCGGAATTAAATACAAACGGCACATTGCCGACTTAAGTACAATTGGACCGACTCTTCTTTCATCCTATGATTTGAACCTTTCCTGTGAGACCAGTTTTACATTCCGATGCTTCATTTCAGGTTTACTGTATCCCTTGGACATTCTTCTTGACGATGAAACACAGAAATTACATCGGAATTAAATACAAAAGGCACAAAGCAGACATATGTACAAGAGGACTGACTCTTCTAACATTATATGATTTGAACCTTTCCTGTGAGACAAGTTTTAGATTCCGATGCTTGACTTCAGGTTTACTGTATCCCTTGGACCTTCTTATAGACGATAAAACACAGAAATTGCATCGGAATCAAATAGAAAAGGCACAATGCCGACTTAAGTACAAGAAGACTGACTCTTCTTCCTGGCTAAGATATGATCCTTTCCTGTGAGACAAGTTTTAGATTCCGACGATTCACTTCAGGTTTACTGTATCCCTTGGGTCATGTATTTGACTATGAAACACAGAAATTGCATCGGAATTAACTAAAAAAGCACAATGCCGACTTACGTACAAGAAGACTGACTCTTCTTACTGTCTATGTATTGAACCTTTCCTGTGAGACCACTTTTAGATTCCGATGTTTCACGTCTGGTTTACTGTATCCCTTGGACCTTCTTATTGACGATGAAAAACAGAAATTGCATTGGAATTAAATACAAAAGGCACAATGCCGACTTTAGTACAAGAGGACTGATTCTTCTTACTGTCTATGTTTTGATCCTTTCCTGTGAGACGATTTTTGGATTCCGATGCTTGACTTCAGGTTTACTGTATGCCTTGGACCTTTCCTGTGAGACCAGATTTGGATTCCGATGCTTCACTTCAGGTTTACTGTATCCCTTGGACCTTCTTATTCACTATGAAATACAGAAATTGCATCGGAATTAAATACAAGAGGTACATAGCTGACTGAAGTATTTGACGACTGACTCTACTTACTGTCTATGCTTTGAACCTTTCCTGTCAGACCAGTTTTAGATTCCGATGCTTCTCTTCAGGATCACTGTATCCCTTGGATCTTCTTATTCACGATGAAACACAGAAATTGAATCGGAATGAAATACAAAAGGCACAATGCCGACTTAAGTACAAGGAGACTGACTCTTCTTACTGGTTATGATTTGAAACTTTCATGTGAGACCTGTTTCAGATTTAGATGCTTCACTTCAGGTTTACTGTATCCCTTGGACCATCTTATTGACGATGAAACACAGAAATTGCATCGATATTAAATACAATAGGCGCAATGCCGACTTAAGTACAAGAAGACTGACTCTTCTTACTGTCTAAGTTCTGAACCTTAACTGTGAGACCAGTTTCAGATTTAAATGCTTCACTTCAGATTTACTATATCCCTTGGAACTTCTTATTGACGATGAAACATGGAAGTTGCATTGGAATTAAATACAATAGGCACAATGGCGACTTAAGTACAAGAAGACTGACTCCTCATACTGACTATGATTTGAACCTATCATGTGAGACCAGTTTTAGATTACAATGCTTCACGTCAAGTTTACTATAGCCCTTGGACCTTCTTATTGCCGACGAAACACAGAAATTGCATCGGAATTAACTTAAAAAGGCAAAATGCCGTCTTACGTACAAGAAGACTGACTCTTCTTACTGTCAATTTATTGAACCTTTCCTGTGAGACCACTTTTAGATTCCGATGTTTCACGTCTGATTTACTGTATCCCTTGGACCTTCTTATTGACGATGAAACACAGAAGTTGCATTGGAATTAAATACAAAAAGCAGAATGCCGACTTTAGTACAAGAGGACTGATTCTTCTTACTGTCTATGTTTTGATCCTTTCCTGTAAGAGCATTTTTGGATTCCGATGCTTGACTTCAGGTTTACTGTATGCCTTGAACCTTTCCTGTGAGACCAGATTTGGATTCCGATGCATCACTTCAGGTTTACTGTATCCCTTGGACCTTCATATTCACTATGAAATACAGAAATTGCATCGGAATTAAATACAAAAGGTACATAGCTGACTGAAGTACAAGATGTTTGACTCTACTTACTGTCTATGCTTTGAACCTTTCCTGTGAGACCAGTTTTAGATTCCGATGCTTCACTTCAGGATCACTGTATCCCTTGGATCTTCTTATTCACGATGAAACACAGAAAATGAATCGGAATGAAATACAAAAGGCACAATGCCGACTTAAGTACAAGGAGACTGACTCTTCTTACTGGTTATGATTTGAAACTTTCATGTGAGACCAGTTTCAGATTTAGATGCTTCACTTCAGGTTTACTGTATCCCTTGGACCATCTTATTGACGATGAAACACAGAAATTGCATCGATATTAAATACAATAGGCGCAATGCCGACTTAAGTACAAGAAGACTGACTCTTCTTACTGTCTAAGTTTTGAACCTTAACTGTGAGACCAGTTTCAGATTTAAATGCTTCACTTCAGATTTACTATATCCCTTGGAACTTCTTATTGACGATGAAACATGGAAGTTGCATTGGAATTAAATACAATAGGCACAATGGCGACTTAAGTACAAGAAGACTGACTCCTCATACTGACTATGATTTGAACCTATCATGTGAGACCAGTTTTAGATTACAATGCTTCACGTCAAGTTTACTATAGCCCTTGGACCTGCTTATTGCCGACGAAACACAGAAATTGCATCGGAATTAACTTAAAAAGGCAAAATGCCGTCTTACGTACAAGAAGACTGACTCTTCTTACTGTCTATTTATTGAACCTTTCCTGTGAGACCACTTTTAGATTCCGATGTTTCACGTCTGATTTACTGTATCCCTTGGACCTTCTTATTGACGATGAAACACAGAAGTTGCATTGGAATTAAATACAAAAGGCAGAATGCCGACTTTAGTACAAGAGGACTGATTCTTCTTACTGTCTATGTTTTGATCCTTTCCTGTAGAGCATTTTTGGATTCCGATGCTTGACTTCAGGTTTACTGTATGCCTTGAACCTTTCCTGTGAGACCAGATTTGGATTCCGATGCATCACTTCAGGTTTACTGTATCCCTTGGACCTTCATATTCACTATGAAATACAGAAATTGCATCGGAATTAAATACAAAAGGTACATAGCTGACTGAAGTACAAGATGACTGACTCTACTTACTGTCTATGCTTTGAACCCTTCCTGTGAGACCAGTTTTAGATTCCGATGCTTCACTTCAGGATCACTGTATCCCTTGGATCTTCTTATTCACGATGAAACACAGAAAATGAATCGGAATTAAATACAAAAGGCACAATGCCGACTTAAGTACAAGAAGACTGACTCTTCTTACTGGTTATGATTTGAAACTTTCCTGTGAGACAAGTTTTACATTCCGATGCTTCACTTCAGGTTTACTGTATCCCTTGGATCTTCTTATTGACGATGAAACACAAAAATTGCATCGGGATTAAATAAAAAAGGCACAATGCCGACTTCAGTACAAGAAGACTGACTCTTCTTACTGTCTATGCTTTGAACCTTTCCTGTGAGACCAGTTTTAGATGCCGATGCTTCACTTCAGGTTTACTGTATCCCTTGGACCATCTTATTGACGATGAAACACAGAAATTGCATCGATATTAAATACAATAGGCACAATGCCGACTTACATATAAGAAGAGTGACTCTTCTTACTTTCTATGTTTGAACTTTTCCTATGAGACCAATTTTAGATTCAGATGATTCACTTCAGGTTTACTGTAACCCTTGGGCCGTCTTATTGACGATGAAACACAGAAATTGCTTCGGAATTAAATACAAACGGCACATTGCCGACTTAAGTTCAATAGGACCGACTCTGCCTACATCCTATGATTTGAACCTTTCCTGTGAGACCAGTTTTACATTCCGATGCTTCATTTCAGGTTTACTGTATACCTTGGACATTCTTCTCGACGATGAAACACAGAAATTACATCGGAATTAAATACAAAAGGCACAAAGCCGACTTATGTACAAGAGGACTGACTCTTCTTACATTATATGATTTTAACATTTCCTGAGAGACAAGTTTTAGATTCCGATGCTTGACTTCAGGTTTACTGTATCACTAGGACCTTCTTATGGACGATGAAACACAGAAATTGCATCGGAATTAAATAGAAAAGGCACAATGCCGACTTAAGTACAAGAAGACTGACTCTTCTTCCTGGATAAGATTTGATCCTTTCCTGTGAGACAAGTTTTAGATTCCGACGATTCACTTCAGGTTTACTGTATCCCTTGGGCCATCTATTTGACTATGAAACACAGAAATTGCATCGGAATTAACTAAAAAAGCACAATGCCTACTTACGTACAAGAAGACTGACTCTTCTTACTGTCTATGTATTGAACCTTTCCTGTGAGACCAGTTTTAGATTCCGATGTTTCACGTCTGGTTTACTGTATCCCTTTGACATTCTTATTGACGATGAAACACAGAAATTGCATCGGAATTAAATACAAACGTCACAATGCCGACTTAAGTACAAGAAGACTGACTCTTCTTACTGTCTATGTTTTGAGCCTTTCCTGTGAGACCAGTTTCAGATTTAGATGCTTCACTTCAGGTTTACTATATCCCTTGGACCTTCTTGTTGACGATGAAACACAGAAGTTGCATTGGAATTAAATACAATAGGCACAATGGCGACTTAAGTACAAGAAGACTGACTCCTCATACTGTCTATGTTTTGAACCTTTCCTGTGATACCAGTTTTAGATTCCGATGCTTCACTTCAGGTTTACTGTATCCCTTGGACCTTCTTATTGACGAGGAAACACAGAAATTGCATAGGAATTAAATAGAAAATGCACAATACCGACTTAAGTACAAGAAGACTGACTCTTCTAACTAAGTTTCGATCCTTCCCTGTGAGACAAGTTTTAGGTTACGATGATTCACTTTAGGTTTACTGTATCCCTTGGACCTTCATATTGACGATGAAACACATAAATTGCATCGTAATTAAATACAAGAGGCACAATGCCGACTTAAGTACAAGAAGACTGACTCCTCATACTGACTATGTTTTGAACCTATCATGTGAGACCAGTTATAGATTCCAATACTTCACGGGAAGTTTACTATAGCCCTTGGACCTGCTTATTGCCGACGAAACACAGAAATTGCATCGGAATTAACTTAAGAAGGCAAAATGCCGACTTACGTACAAGAAGACTGACTCTTCTTACTGTCTATTTATTGAACCTTTCGTGTGAGACCACTTTTAGATTCCGATGTTTCACGTCTGATTTACTGTATCCCTTGGACCTTCTTATTGACGATGAAACACAGAAATTGCATTGGAATTAAATACAAAAGGCACAATGCCGACTTTAGTACAAGAGGACTGATTCATCTTACTGTCTATGTTTTGATCCTTTCCTGTGAGACCGTTTTTGGATTCGGATGCTTGACTTCAGGTTTACTGAATGCCTTGGACCTTTCCTGTGAGACCAGATTTAGATTCCAATGCATCACTTCAGGTTTACTGTATCCCTTGGACCTTCTTATTCACTATGAAATACAGAAATTGCATCGGAATTAAATACAAAAGGTACATAGCTGACTGAAGTACAAGACGACTGACTCTACTTACTGTCTATGCTTTGAACCTTTCCTAGGAGACCAGTTTTAGATTCCGATGCTTCACTTCAGGATCACTGTATCCCTTGTATCTTCTTATTCACGATGAAACACAGAAAATGAATCGGAATTAAATACAAAAGGCACAATGCCGACTTAAGTACAAGAAGACTGACTCTTCTTACTGGTTATGATTTGAAACTTTCCTGTGAGACAAGTTTTACATTCCGATGCTTCACTTCAAGTTTACTGTATCCCTTGAATCATCTTATTGACGATGAAACACAAAAATTGCATCGGGATTAAATAAAAAAGGCACAATGCCGACTTCAGTACAAGAAGACTGACTCTTCTTGCTGTCTATGCTTTGAACCTTTCCTGTGAAACCAGTTTTAGATGCCGATGCTTCACTTCAGTTTTACTGTATCCCTTGGACCATCTTATTGACGATGAAACACAGAAATTGCATCGATATTAAATACAATAAGCACAATGCCGACTTAAGTACAAGAAGACTGACTCTTCATACAGTCTATGTTTTGAACCTTTCCTGTGAGACCAGTTTCAGATTCAGATGCTTCACTTCAGGTTTACTGTATGCCTTGGACGTTCTTAATGACGATGAAACACAGAAATTGCATCGGAATTAAATACAAACGGCACATTGCCGACTTAAGTACAATAGGACCGACTCTCCTTACATCCTATGATTTGAACCATTCCTGTGAGACCAGTTTCAGATTCCGATGCTTCACTTCAGATTTACTGTATCCATTGGGCCTTCTTATTGACGATGAAACAATGAAATTGCTTCGGAATTAAATACAAAAGGTAGAATGCTGACTGAAGTACAAGAAGACTGACTCTACTTACTGTCTATGTTTTGAACCTTTCCAGTGAGACCCGTTTTAGAGTCCGATGCTTCACATCAGGTTTACTATATCCCTTGGACCTGCTTATTGCCGATGAAACAAGGAAATTGCATCGGAATTAAATACAAAAGGCACAATGCCGACTTAAGTACAAGAAGACTGACTTTTCTTACTGTCTATGTATTGAAACTTTCCTGTGAGACCAGTTTTACATTCCGATGCTTCACTTCAGGTTTACTGTATCCCTTGGACCTTCTTATTGACGATAAAACACAGAAATTGCATCGGAATCAAATAGAAAAGGCACAATGCCGACTTAAGTACAAGAAGACTGACTCTTCTTCCTGGCTAAGATATGATCCTTTCCTGTGAGACAAGTTTTAGATTCCGACGATTCACTTCAGGTTTACTGTATCCCTTGGGTCATGTATTTGACTATGAAACACAGAAATTGCATCGGAATTAACTAAAAAAGCACAATGCCGACTTACGTACAAGAAGACTGACTCTTCTTACTGTCTATGTATTGAACCTTTCCTGTGAGACCACTTTTAGATTCCGATGTTTCACGTCTGGTTTACTGTATCCCTTGGACCTTCTTATTGACGATGAAACACAGAAATTGCATTGGAATTAAATACAAAAGGCACAATGCCGACTTTAGTAAAAGAGGACTGATTCTTCTTACTGTCTATGTTTTGATCCTTTCCTGTGAGACGATTTTTGGATTCCGATGCTTGACTTCAGGTTTACTGTATGCCTTGGACCTTTCCTGTGAGACCAGATTTGGATTCCGATGCTTCACTTCAGGTTTACTGTATCCCTTGGACCTTCTTATTCACTATGAAATACAGAAATTGCATCGGAATTAAATACAAAAGGTACATAGCTGACTGAAGTACATGACGACTGACTCTACTTACTGTCTATGCTTTGAACCTTTCCTGTGAGACCAGTTTCAGATTCCGATGCTTCTCTTCAGGATCACTGTATCCCTTGGATCTTCTTATTCACGATGAAACACAGAAAATGAATCGGAATGAAATACAAAAGGCACAATGCCGACTTAAGTACAAGAAGACTGACTCTTCTTACTGGTTATGATTTGAAACTTTCATGTGAGACCAGTTTCAGATTTAGATGCTTCACTTCAGGTTTACTGTATCCCTTGGACCATCTTATTGACGATGAAACACAGAAATTGCATCGATATTAAATACAATAGGCGCAATGCCGACTTAAGTACAAGAAGACTGACTCTTCTTACTGTCTAAGTTTTGAACCTTAACTGTGAGACCAGTTTCAGATTTAAATGCTTCACTTCAGATTTACTATATCCCTTGGAACTTCTTATTGACGATGAAACATGGAAGTTGCAATGGAATTAAATACAATAGGCACAATGGCGACTTAAGTACAAGAAGACTGACTCCTCATACTGACTATGATTTGAACCTATCATGTGAGACCAGTTTTAGATTACAATGCTTCACGTCAAGTTTACTATAGCCCTTGGACCTGCCTATTGGCGACGAAACACAGAAATTGCATCGGAATTAACTTAAAATGGCACAATGCCGACTTACGTACAAGAAGACTGACTCTTCTTACTGTCAATTTATTGAACCTTTCCTGTGAGACCATTTTTAGATTCCGATGTTTCACGTCTGGTTTACTGTATCCCTTGGACCTTCTTATTGACGATGAAACACAGAAATTGCATTGGAATTAAATACAAAAGGCACAATGCCGACTTTAGTACAAGAGGACTGATTCTTCTTACTGTCTATGTTTTGATCCTTTCCTGTGAGACCATTTTTGGATTCCGATGCTTGACTTCAGGTTTACTGTATGCCTTGGACCTTTCCTGTGAGCCCAGATTTAGATTCCGATGCTTCACTTCAGGTTTACTGAATCCCTTGGATCTTCTTATTCACGATGAAACACAGAAAATGAATCGGAATTAAATACAAAAGGCACAATGCCGACTTAAGTACAAGAAGACTGATTCTTCTTACTGTCTATATTTTGAACCTTTCCTGTGAGACCAGTTTCAGATTTAGATGCTTCACTTCAGATTTACTATATCCCCTGGAACTTCTTATTGACGATGAAACATAGAAGTTGCATTGGAATTAAATACAATAGGCACAATGGCGACTTAAGTACAAGAAGACTGACTCCTCATACTGTCTATGTTTTGAACCTTTCCTGTGAGACCAGTTATAGATTCCGACGCTTCACTTCAAGTATACTGTATCCCTTGGACCCTCTTATTGATGAGGAAACACAGAAATTGCATAGGAATTAAATAGAAAATGCACAATGCCGACTTAAGTACAAGAACACTGACTCTTCTTCCTGGCTAAGATATGATCCTTTCCTGTGAGACAAGTTTTAGATTCCGACGATTCACTTCAGGTTTACTGTATCCCTTGGGTCATGTATTTGACTATGAAACACAGAAATTGCATCGGAATTAACTAAAAAAGCACAATGCCGACTTACGTACAAGAAGACTGACTCTTCTTACTGTCTAAGTTTTGAACCTTAACTGTGAGACCAGTTTCAGATTTAAATGCTTCACTTCAGATTTACTATATCCCTTGGAACTTCTTATTGACGATGAAACATGGAAGTTGCATTGGAATTAAATACAATAGGCACAATGGCGACTTAAGTACAAGAAGACTGACTCCTCATACTGACTATGATTTGAACCTATCATGTGAGACCAGTTTTAGATTACAATGCTTCACGTCAAGTTTACTATAGCCCTTGGACCTGCCTATTGCCGACGAAACACAGAAATTGCATCGGAATTAACTTAAAATGGCACAATGCCGACTTACGTACAAGAAGACTGACTCTTCTTACTGTCAATTTATTGAACCTTTCCTGTGAGACCATTTTTAGATTCCGATGTTTCACGTCTGGTTTACTGTATCCCTTGGACCTTTCCTGTGAGCCCAGATTTAGATTCCGATGCTTCACTTCAGGTTTACTGAATCCCTTGGATCTTCTTATTCACGATGACACACAGAAAATGAATCGGAATTAAATACAAAAGGCACAATGCCGACTTAAGTACAAGAAGACTGATTCTTCTTACTGTCTATGTTTTGAACCTTTCCTGTGAGACCAGTTTCAGATTTAGATGCTTCACTTCAGATTTACTATATCCCCTGGAACTTCTTATTGACGATGAAACATAGAAGTTGCATTGGAATTAAATACAATAGGCACAATGGCGACTTAAGTACAAGAAGACTGACTCCTCATACTGTCTATGTTTTGAACCTTTCCTGTGAGACCAGTTATAGATTCCGACGCTTCACTTCAAGTATACTGTATCCCTTGGACCCTCTTATTGACGAGGAAACACAGAAATTCCATAGGAATTAAATAGAAAATGCACAATGCCGACTTAAGTACAAGAACACTGACTCTTCTTACTGTCTAAGTTTCGATCCTTTCCTGTGAGACAAGTTTTAGGTTACGATGATTCACTTTAGGTTTACTGTATCCCTTGGACCTTCATATTGACGATGAAACACATAATTTGCATCGTAATTAAATACAATAGGCACAATGCCGACTTAAGTACAAGAAGACTGACTCCTCATACTGACTATGTTTTGAACCAATCATGTGAGACCAGTTTTAGATTCCAATGCTTCACGTCAAGTTTACTATAGCCCTTGGACCTGCTTATTGCCGACGAAACACAGAAATTGCATCGGAATTAACTTAAAAAGGCAAAATGCCTACTTACGTACAAGAAGACTGACTCTTCTTACTGTCCATTTATTGAACCTTTCCTGTGAGACCACTTTTAGATTCCGTTGTTTCTTGTCTGATTTACTGTACCCCTTGGACCTTCTTATTGACGATGAAACACAGAAATTGCATTGGAATTAAATACAAAAGGCACAATGCCGACTTTAGTACAAGAGGACTGATTCTTCTTACTGTCTATGTTATGATCCTTTCCTGTGAGACCATTTTTGGATTCCGATGCTTGACTTCAGGTTTAGTGTATGCCTTGGACCTTTCCTGTGAGACCAGATTTAGATTCCGATGCATCACTTCAGGTTTACTGTATCCCTCGGACCTTCTTATTCACTATGAAATACGGAAATTGCATCGGAATTAAATACAAAAGGTACATAGCTGACTGAAGTACAAGACGACTGACTCTACTTACTGTCTATGCTTTGAACCTTTCCTGTGAGACCAGTTTTAGATTCCGATGCTTCACTTCAGGATCACTCTATCCCTTGGATCTTCTTATTCACGATGAAACACAGAAAATGAATCGGAATTAAATACAAAAGGCACAATGCCGACTTAAGTACAAGAAGACTGACTCTTCTTACTGGTTATGATTTGAAACTTTCCTGTGAGACAAGTTTTACATTCCGATGCTTCACTTCAGGTTTACTGTATCCCTTGGATCTTCTTATTGACGATGAAACACAAAAATTGCATCGGGATTAAATAAAAAAGGCACAATGCCGACTTCAGTACATGAAGACTGACTCTTCTTACTGTCTATGCTTTGAACCTTTCCTGTGAGAACAGTTTTAGATGCCGATGCTTCACTTCAGGTTTACTGTATCCCTACGACCATCTTATTGACGATGAAACACAGAAATTGCATCGATATTAAATACAATAAGCACAATGCCGACTTAAGAACAAGAAGACTGACTCATCATACAGTCTATGTTTTGAACCTTTCCTGTGAGACCAGTTTCAGATTCAGATGCTTCACTTCAGATTTACTGTATCCATTGGGCCTTCTTATTGACGATGAAACATTGAAATTGCTTCGGAATTAAATACAAAAGGCACAAAGCGGACTTATATACAAGAGGACTGACTCTTCTAACATTACATGATTTGAACCTTTCCTGTGAGACAAGTTTCAGATTCCGATGCATGACTTCAGGTTTACTGTATCCCTTGGACCTTCTTATAGACGATAAAACACAGAAATTGCATCGGAATTAAATAGAAAAGGCACAATGCCGACTTAAGTACAAGAAGACTGACCCTTCTTCCTGGCTAAGATTTGATCCTTTCCTGTGAGACAAGTTTTAGATTCCGACGATTCACTTCAGGTTTACTGTATCCTTTGGGCCATCTATTTGACTATGTAACACAGAAATTGCATCAGAATTAACTAAAAAAGCACAATGCCGACTTACGTACAAGAAGACTGACTCATCTTACTGTCTATGTGTTGAACCTTTCCTGTGAGACCAGTTTTAGATTCCGATGTTTCACGTCTGGTTTACTGTATCCCTTGGACATTCTTATTGACGATGAAACACAGAAATTGCATCGGAATTAAATACAAAAGGCACAATGCCGACTTAAGTACAAGAATACTGACTCTTCTTACTGTCTATGTTTTGAACCTTTCCTGTGAGACCAGTTTCAGATTTAGATGCTTCACTTCAGGTTTACTATATCCCTTGGACCCTCTTATTGACGATGAAACACAGAAGTTACATTGGAATTAAATACAATATGCACAATGGTGACTTAAGTACAAGAAGACTGACTCCTCATACTGTCTATGCATTGAACCTTTCCTGTGTGACCAGTTTCAGATTCCGAAGCTTCACTTCCGGTTTTCTGTATCCCTTGGACCTTCTTATTGACGAGGAAACACAGAAATTGCATCGGTATTACATATATAAGGCTCAATGCCGACCTAAGTACAAGAAAACTGACTCTTCTTACTGTCTATGATTTGATCCATCATGTGACAGTAGTTATAGATTCCGATGCTTCATTTCAGGTTTACTGTATCCCTTGGACCTTCTTATTGACGATGAAACATAGAAATTGCATCGGAATTAAAAACAATAGGCACAATGCCGAATGAAGTAAACGAAGACTGACTCCTCATACTGTCTATGTTTTGATCCGTTCCTGTGAGACCAGTTTTAGTTTCCAATGCTTTACTTCAGCATTACTGTACCCCTTGGACCTTCTTGTTGACGATGGAACACAGATATATCACCGGCACTAAATAAAAAGGCACAATGCCGACTTTAGTACTAGAGGACTGACTCTTCTTACTGTCTATGTTTTGATCCTTTCCTGTGTGACCATTTTTGGATTCCGATGCTTCACTTCAGGTTTACTGCATCTCTTCGACCTATCCTGTGAGACCAGATTTAGATTCCTATGCTTCACTTCAGGGTTACTGTATCCCTTGGACCTTCTTGTTAACGATGAATCACAGAATTTGCCTAGGGATTAAATACAAAAGGCACAACGCCGACTCAAGTACTACAAGGCTAAATCTTCTTACTGTCTATGCTTGAACCTTTCCTGCGGGACCAGTTGTAGATTCCGATGCTTCACTACAGGTTTACTGTATCCCTTGGACCTTCTTGTTGACGATGAAACACAGATATTGCATCGGAATTAAATAAAAAAAGCACAATGCCGACTTAAGTAGAAGAGGACTTACTCTACTTACTGTCTATGTTTGAATCTTTCCTGTGAGACCACTTTTGGATTCCGATGCTTCACGTCATGTTCACTCTATCCCTTTGACCTTCGTATTGACGATGAAACACAGAAATTGCATGGGAATTAAATACAAAAGGCACAATGCCGACTTTAGTAAAAGAAGTCTGACTCTTCTTAATATCTATGATTTGAACCATTCCTGTGACACTAGTTATAGATTCCGATGCTTCACTCCAGGTTTACACTATCCCTTGGACATTCTTATTGACGATGAAACACAGAAATTGCATCAGAATTAAATAGAAAATGCACAGTGATGACTTAAGTACAAGAAGACTGACTCTTCTTACTGACTATGTTTTGAACCATTCCTGTGACACTAGTTATAGATTCCGATGCATAACGTCAGGTTTACTGTATCCCTTGGACCTTCTTATTGACGATGAAACACAGAAATTGCATCGGAATTAAATACATAAGGCACAATGCCGAATTAAGTACAAGAAGTCTGACTCTTCTTACTGTCTATGTTTTGAACCATTCCTGTGACACTAGATATACTCCGATGCTTCATTTCAGGTCTACTATATCATTTGGACCTTCTTATTGACAATGAAACACAGAAATTGCATCGGAATTAAATACAAAAGGCACAATTCCGACTTAAGTTCAAGAAGACTGACTCTTCTTACTGTCTATGTTTTGAACCATTCCTGTGACACTAGTTATTGATTCCGATGCTTCACTCCAGGTTTACTGTATCCCTTGGTCCTTCTTATTGACGATGAAACACAGAAATTGCATCGGAATTAAATACAAAAAAGCACAATGCCGACTTAAGTACAAGAAGACTGACTCCTCTGACTGACTATGTTTTGAACCATTCCTGTGACACTAGTTAGAGATTCCGATTCTCCTCTTCATGATTACTGTATCCCTCTGACCTTCATATTGACGATGAAACACAGGAATTGCATCGGAATTAAATACAAAAGGCACAATGCCGAATTAAGTACAAGAAAACTGACCCTTCTTACTATCTATTTTCGAACCATTGCTGTGACATTAGTTATAGACTCCGATGCTTCACTCCAGGTTTACTGTATTCCTTGGACCTTCTTATTGACGATGAAACACAGAAATTGCTTCGGAATTAAATACAAAAGGCACATTGCCGACTTAAATAAAAGAAGTCTGACTCTTCTTAATATCTATGATTTGAACCATTCCTGTGACACTAGTTATAGATTCCGATGCTTCACTCCAGGTTTACTGTATCCCTTGGACTTCTTATTGACGATGAAACACAGAAATTTTTATCAGAATTAAATACAAAATGCACAGTGATGACTTAAGTACAAGAAGACTGACTCTTCTTACTGACTATGTTTTGAACCATTCCTGTGACACTAGTTATAGATTCCGATGCTTCACTCCAGGTTTACTGTATCCCTTTGACCTTCTTATTGACGATGAAACACAGAAAATGCATCGGAATTAAATAGAAAAGGCACAATGCCGACTTAAGTACAAGAATACTGACTCATCTTACTGTCTATGTTTTGAACCGTCCCTGTGACACTAATTATAGATTCCGATGCTCCACTCCAGGTTTACTGTATCCCATGGACCTTCTCATTGACGATGAAACACAGAAATTGCATCGGAATTACATAGAAAATGCACAATGCCGACTTAAGTACAAGAAGACTGACTCTTCTTACAGACTATATTTTGAACCATTCCTGTGACACTAGTTATAGATTCCAATGCTTCACTTCAGGTTTACTGTATCCCTCTGACCTTCTTATTGACGATGAAGCACAGAAATTGCATTGGAATTAAATACAAAAGGCACAATGCCGAATTAAGTACAAGAAGACTGACTCTTCTAACTGTCTATGTTTTGAACCATTCCTGTGACACTAGTTATAGACTCCGATGCTTCACTTCAGGTTTACTGCATCATTTGGACCTTCTTATTGACGATGAAACACAGAAATTGCATCGGTATTAAATACAAAAATCAGAATTCCGACTTAAGTACAAGCAGACTGACTCTTCTTACTGTCTATGTTTGAACCATCCCTGTGACACTAGTTATAGATTCCGATGCTTCACTCCAGGTTTACTGTGTCCCTTGGACCTCCTTATTGACGATGAAACACAGAAATTGCATCGGAATTAAATACAATAGGCACAATACTGACTTAAGTACAAGAAGACTGACTCTTCCTACTGCCTATGTTTTGAACCATTCCTGTGACAGTAGTTATAGATTCCGATGCTTCACTTCAGGTTTACTGTATCCCTTGGACTTTCATATTGACGATGAAACACAGAAATTGCATCGGAATTGAATACAGAAGGCACAATACCGACATAAGTACAAGAAGACTGACTCTTCTTATTGACTATGTTTTGAACCATTCCTGTGACACTAGTCATAGATTCCGATGCTTAAGTTCAGGATTACCGTATCCCTCTGACCTTCTTATTGACGATGAAACACAGAAATTGCATCGGAATTAAATAGATAAGGCACAATGCCGACTTAAGTAGAGGAATACTGAAACATCTTACAGTCTATGTTTTGAACCGTCCCTGTGACACTAGTTATAGATTCCGATGCTTCACTCCAGGTTTACTGTATCCCTTGCACGTTCGTATTGACGATGAAACACAGAAATTGCATCGGAATTAAATACAAAATGCACAATGCCGACTTAAGTACAAGAAGACTGAGTCTTCTAACTGACTATCTTTTGAACCATTCCTGTGAAACTAGTAATAGATTCCGATGCTTCACTTCAGGTTTTCTGTATCCCTCTGACCTTCTTATTGACGACGAAACACAGAAATTGCATCGGAATGAAATACATAAGGCACAATGCCGAATTAAGTACAAGAAGACAGACTATTCTTACTGTCTATGTTTTGAACCATTCCTGTGACACTATATATACTCCGATGCTTCATTTCAGGTCTACTATATCATTTGGACCTTCTTATTGACGATGAAACACAGAAATTGCATCGGAATTAAATACAAAAGGCACAATTCCGACTTAAGTTCAAGAAGACTGACTCTTCTTACTGTCTATGTTTTGAACCATTCCTGTGACACTAGTTATAGATTCCGATGCTTCACTCCAGGTTTACTGTATCCCTTGGACCTTCTTATTGACGATGAAACACAGAAATTGCATCGGAATTAAATACAAAAGGCACAATGCCGACTTAAGTACAAGAAGACTGACTTTTCTTACTGTCATTGTTTTGAACCATTCCTGTGACACTAGTTATAGATTCCGGTGCTTCACGCCAGGTTTACTGTATCCCTTGGTCCTTCTTATTGACGATGAAACACAGAAAATGCATCGGAATTAAATACAAAAGGCACAATGCCGGCTTAAGTACAAGAAGACTGACTCTTCTTACTGACTATGTTTGAACCATTCCTCTGACACTAGTTATAAATTCCGATGCTTCACTTCAGGTTTACTGTATCCCTTGGTCCTTCTTATTGACGATGAAACACAGAAATTGCATCGGAATTAAATACAAAAGGCACAATGCAGAATTAAGTACAAGAAGACTGACTCTTCGTACTGTCTATGATTTGAACCATTCCTGTGACATTAGTTATAGATTCCGATGCTTCACTCCAGGTTTACTGTATCCCTTGGACCCTCTTATTGACGATGAAACACAAAAATTGTATCGGAATTAAATACATACGGCACAATGCCGACTTAAGTACAAGAAGACTGACTCTTCTTACTGTCTATGTCCTGAACCATTCCTGTGACACTAGTTATAGATTCCGGTGCTTCACTCCAGGTTTACTGTATTCCTTGGACCTTCTTATAGACGATGAAACACAGAAATTGCATCGGAATTAAATACAAAAAAGCACAATGCCGACTTAAGTACAAGAAGACTGACTCCTCTGACTGACTATGTTTTGAACCATTCCTGTGACACTAGTTATAGATTCCGATTCTCCACTTCATGATTACTGTATCCCTCTGACCTTCTTATTGACGATGAAACACAGGAATTGCATCGGAATTAAATACAAAAGGCACAATGCCGAATTAAGTACAAGAAAACTGACCCTTCTTACTATCTATTTTCGAACCATTGCTGTGACATTAGTTATAGACTCCGATTCTTCACTCCAGGTTTACTGTATTCCTTGGACCTTCTTATTGACGATGAAACACAGAAATTGCTTCGGAATTAAATACAAAAGGCACATTGCCGACTTAAATAAAAGAAGTCTGACTCTTCTTAATATCTATGATTTGAACCATTCCTGTGACACTAGTTATAGATTCCGATGCTTCACTCCAGGTTTACTGTATCCCTTGGACCTTCTTATTGACGATGAAACACAGAAATTTTTATCAGAATTAAATACAAAATGCACAGTGATGACTTAAGTACAAGAAGACTGACTCTTCTTACTGACTATGTTTTGAACCATTCCTGTGACACTACTTATAGATTCCGATGCTTCACTTCAGGTTTACTGTATCCCTTCGACCTTCTTATTGACGATGAAACACAGAAAATGCATCGGAATTAAATAGAAAAGGCACAATGCCGACTTAAGTACAAGAATACTGACTCATCTTACTGTCTATGTTTTGAACCGTCCCTGTGACACTAATTATAGATTCTGATGCTTCACTCCAGGTTTACTGTATCCCATGGACCTTCTCATTGACGATGACACACAGAAATTGCATCGGAATTACATAGAAAATGCACAATGCCGACTTAAGTACAAGAAGACTGACTCTTCCTACAGACTATATTTTGAACCATTCCTGTGACACTAGTAATAGATTCCAATGCTTCACTTCAGGTTTACTGTATCCCTCTGACCTTCTTATTGACGATGAAGCACAGAAATTGCATCGGGATTAAATACAAAAGGCACATTGCCGACTTAAATAAAAGAAGTCTGACTCTTCTTAATATCTATGTTTTGAACCATTCCTGTGACACTAGTTATAGACTCCGATGCTTCACTTCAGGTTTACTGCATCATTTGGACCTTCTTATTGACGATGAAACACAGAAATTGCATCGGTATTAAATACAAAAATCAGAATGCCGACTTAAGTACAAGCAGACTGACTCTTCTTATTGACTATGTTTTGAACCATTCCTGTGACACTAGTCATAGATTCCGATGCTTAACTTCAGGATTACTGTATCCCTCTGACCTTCTTATTGACGATGAAACACAGAAATTCCATCGGAATTAAAAACAAAAGACACAATGCCGTCTTGAGTACAAGAAGACTGACTCTTCTTACTGTCTATGTTATGAACCATCCCTGTGACACTAGTTGTAGATTCCGATGTTTTACTCCAGGTTTACTGTATCCCTTGGACCTTCTCATTGACGATGAAACACAGATATTGCATCGGAATGGAATAAAATACAAAAGGCACAATGCCGACTTAAGTACAAGAAGACCGACTCGTCTTACTGACTATGTATTGAACTATTCTTGTGACACTAGTTATAGATTCCGATGCTTCACTCCAGGTTTACTGTATCCCTTGGACCGTCTTGTTGACGATGAAACTCAGAAATTAAATCGGAATTAAATACAAAAGGCACCATGGCGACTTAAGTTCAAGAAAACTGACTCTTCTTACTGTCTATGTTTTGGAATATTCCTGTGACTCTAGTTAAAGATTCCGATGCTTCACTTCATGTATACTGTATCCCTCTGACCTTCTTATTGACGGTGAAACACAGAAATTGCATCGGAATTAAATACAAAAGGCACAATGCCGACTTAAGAACAAGAAGACTGACACTTCTTACTGTCTAAGTTTTCAACTATTCCTGTACACTAGTTACAGATTCCGATGCTTCAATTAAGGTCTACTGTATCCTTGGACCTTCTTATTGACGATGAAACACAGAAATTGCATCGGTATTAAAAACAAAAGGCACAATGCCGACATAAGTACAAGAAGACTGACTCTTCTTACTGTCTATGTTTAAAACCATTCCTGTGACACTAGTTATAGATTCCGATGCTTCACTCCAGGTTTACTGTATCCCTTGGACCATCTTATTGACGATGACACACAGAAATTGCATCGGAATTAAATACAAAATGCACAATGCCGACTTAAGTACAAGAAGACTGACTCTTCTTACTGACTATGTTTTGAACCATTCCTGTGACACAACTTATAGATTCCGATGCTTCACTTCAGCTTTACTGTATCCCTTGTACCTTCTTATTGACGATGAAACACAGAAATTGCATCGGGATTAAATAGAAAAGGCACAATGCCGACTTAAGTAGAAGAAGACTGACTCTTCTTAATATCTATGATTTGAACCATTCCTGTGACACTAGTTGTAGATTCCGATGCTTCACTCCAGGTTTACTGTATCCCTTGGACCTTCTTATTGACGATGAAACACAGAAATTGCATCGGAATTAAATAGATAAGGCACAATGCCGACTTAAGTACAAGAATACTGACTCTTCATACTGTCTATGTTTTGAACAGTCCCTGTGACACTAGTTATAAATTCGGATGCTTCACTTCAGGTTTACTGTATCCCTTGCACGTTCTTATTGACGATGAAACACAGAAATTGCATCGGAATTAAATACATAAGGCACAATGCCGAATTAAGTACAAGAAGACTGACTCTTCTTACTGTCTATGTTTTGAACCATTCCTGTGACACTAGTTATAGACTCCGATGCTTCATTTCAGGTTTACTGTATCATTTGGACCTTCTTATTGACGATGAAACACAGAAATTGCATCGTAATTAAATACAAAAGGCACAATGCCGACTTAAGTACAAAAAGACTGACTTTTCTTACTGTCAATGTTTTGAATCATTTCTGTGACACTAGTTATAGATTCCGGTGCTCACTCCTGGTTTACTGTATCCCTTGGTCCTTCTTATTGACGATGAAACACAGAAATTGCATCGGAATTAAATACAAAAGCACAATGCCCACTTTGGTACAAGAAGACTGACTCTTCTTACTGACTATGTTTGAACTATTCCTCTGACACTAGTTATAAATTCCGATGCTTCACTTCAGGTTTACTGTATCCCTTGGACCTTCTTATTGACGATGAGACACAGAAATTGCATCGGAATTAAATACAAAAGGCCCAATGCAGAATTAAGTACAAGAAGACTGACTCTTCTTACTGTCTATGATTTGAACCATTCCTGTGACACTAGTTATAGATTCCGATGCTTCACTCCAGGTGTTCTGTATCCCTTGGACCCTCTTATTGACGATGAAACTCAGAAATTGAATCGGAATTAAATACATAAGGCACAATGCCGAATTAAGTACAAGAAGACTGACTCTTCTTACTCTCTATGTTTTGAACCATTCCTGTGACACTAGTTACAGATTCCGATGCTTCACTTCAGGTTTACTGTAACCCTTGGACCTTCTTATTGACGATGAAACACAGAAATTGCATCGGAATTAAATAGATAAGGCACAATGCCGACTTAAGTACAAGAATACTGACAATTCTTACTGTCTATGCTTTGAACCGTCCCTGTGACACTAGTTATAGATTCGGATGCTTCACTTCAGGTTTACTGTATCCCTTGCACGTTCTTATTGACGATAAAACACAGAAATTGCATCGGAATTAAATACAAAATGCACAATGCCGACTTAAGTACAAGAAGACTGACTCTTTTTACTGACTGTGTTTTGAACCATTCCTGTGACACTAGTTATTGATTCCGATGCTACACTTCAGGTTTACTGTATCCCTCTGACCTTCTTATTGACGATGAAACACAGAAATTGCATCGGAATTAAATCCATAAGGCACAATGCCGAATTAAGTACAAGAAGACTGACTCTTCTTACTGTCTATGTTTTGAACCATTCCTGTGACACTAGTTATAGATTCCGATGCTTCATTTCAGGTTTACTGTATCATTTGGACCTTCTTATTGACGATGAAACACAGAAATTGCATCGGAATTAAATACAAAAGGCACAATGCCGACTTAAGTACAAGAAGACTGATTTTTCTTACTGTCTATGTTTTGAACCATTCCTGTGACACTACTTATAGATTCCGATGCTTCACTTCAGCTTTACTGTATCCCTTCGACCTTCTTATTGACGAAACACAGAAATTGCATCGGGATTAAATAGAAAAGGCACAATGCCGACTTAAGTACAAGAAGACTGACTCATCTTAATATGTATGATTTGAACCATTCCAGTGACACTAGTTACAGATTCCGATGCTTCACTTCAGGTTTACTGTATCCCTTGGACCTTCTTATTGACGATGAAACACAGAAATTGCATCGGAATTAAATAGATTAGGCACGATGCCGACTTAAGTACAAGAATACTGACTCTTCTTACTGTCTATGTTTTGAACAGTCCCTGTGACACTAGTTATAAATTCGGATGCTTCACTTCAGGTTTACTGTATCCCTTGCACGTTCTTATTGACGATGAAACACAGAAATTGCATCGGAATTAAATACATAAGGCACAATGCCGAATTAAGTACAAGAAGACTGACTCTTCTTACTGTCTATGTTTTGAACCATTCCTGTGACACTAGTTATAGACTCCGATGCTTCATTTCAGGTATACTGTATCATTTGGACCTTCTTATTGACGATGAAACACAGAAATTGCATCGTAATTAAATACAAAAGGCACAATGCCGACTTAAGTACAAAAAGACTGACTTTTCTTACTGTCTATGTCTTGAATCATTTCTGTGACACTAGTTATAGATTCCGGTGCTCACTCCAGGTTTACTGTATCCCTTGGTCCTTCTTATTGACGATGAAACACAGAAATTGCATCGGAATTAAATACAAAAGCACAATTCCCCCTTAGGTACAAGAAGACTGACTCTTCTTACTGACTATGTTTGAACCATTCCTCTGACACTAGTTATAAATTCCGATGCTTCACTTCAGGTTTACTGTATCCCTTGGACATTCTTATTGACGATGAGACACAGAAATTGCATCGGAATTATATACAAAAGGCCCAATGCAGAATTAAGTACAAGAAGACTGACTCTTCTTACTGTCTATGATTTGAACCATTCCTGTGACACTAGTTATAGATTCCGATGCTTCACTCCAGGTTTTCTGTATCCCTTGGACCCTCTTATTGACGATGAAACTCAGAAATTGCATCGGAATTAAATACATAAGGCACAATGCCGACTTAAGTACAAGAAGACTGACACTTCATAATGTCTATGTTTTGAACCATTCCTGTGACACTAGTTACAGATTCCGATGCTTCATTTCAGGTTTACTGTATCATTTGGACCTTCTTATTGACGATGAAACACAGAAATTGCATCGGAATTAAATACAAAAGGCACAATGCCGACTTAAGTACAAGAAGACTGACTTTTCTTACTGTCTATGTTTAAAACCATTCCTGTGACACTAGTTATAGATTCCGATGCTTCACTCCAGGTTTACTGCGTCCCTTGGTCCTTCTTATTGACGATGAAACACAGAAATTGCATCGGAATTAAATACAAAAGGCACAATGCCGACTTAAGTACAAGAAGACTGACTCGTCTTACTGACTATATATTGAACCATTCTTGTGACACTAGTTATAGATTCCGATGCTTCACTCCAGGTTTACTGTATCCCTTGGACCTTCTTGTTGACGATGAAACTCAGAAATTGAATCGGAATTAAATACAAAAGGCACAATGGCGACTTAAGTTCAAGAAAACTGACTCTTCTTACTGTCTACGTTTTGGAACATTCCTGTGACTCTAGTTAAAGATTCCGATGCTTCACTTCATGTATACTGTATCCCTCTGACCTTCTTATTGACGGTGAAACACAGAAATTGCATCGGAATTAAATACAAAAGGCACAATGCCGACTTAAGTACAAGAAGACTGACACTTCTTACTGTCTATGTTTCAACTATTCCTGTGACACTAGTTATAGATTCCGATGCTTCACTCCAGGTTTACTGTATCCCTTGGACCATCTTATTGACGATGACACACAGAAATTGCATCGGAATTAAATACAAAATGCACAATGCCGACTTAAGTACAAGAAGACTGACTCTTCTTACTGACTATGTTTTGAACCATTCCTGTGACACAACTTATAGATTCCGATGCTTCACTTCAGCTTTACTGTATCCCTTGGACCTTCTTATTGACGATGAAACACAAAAATTGCATCGGGATTAAATAGAAAAGGCACAATGCCGACTTAAGTACAAGAAGACTGACTCTTCTTAATATCTATCATTTGAACCATTCCTGTGACACTAGTTATAGATTCCGATGCTTCACTCCAGGTTTACTGTATCCCTTGGACCTTCTTATTGACGATGAAACACAGAAATTGCATCAGAATTAAATACAAAATGCACAGTGATGACTTAAGTACAAGAAGACTGACTCTTTTAACTGACTATGTTTTGAACCATTCCTGTGACACTATTTATTGATTCCGATGCTACACTTCAGGTTTACTGTATCCCTCTGACCTTCTTATTGACGATGAAACACAGAAATTGCATCGGAATTAAATACATAAGGCACAATTCCGAATTAAGTACAAGAAGACTGACTCTTCTTACTGTCTATGTTTTGAACCATTCCTGTGACACTAGTTACAGATTCCGATGCTTCACTTCAGGTTTACTGTATCCCTTGGACCTTCTTATTGACGATGAAACACAGAAATTGCATCGGAATTAAATAGATAAGGCACAATGCCGACTTAAGTACAAGAATACTGACACATCTTACTGTCTATGCTTTGAACCGTCCCTGTGACACTAGTTATAGATTCGGATGCTTCACTTCAGGTTTACTGTATCCCTTGCACGTTCTTATTGACGATGAAACACAGAAATTGCATCGGAATTAAATACAAAATGCACAATGCCGACTTAAGTACAAGAAGACTGACTCTTTTTACTGACTATGTTTTGAACCATTCCTGTGACACTAGTTATTGATTCCGATGCTACACTTCAGGTTTACTGTATCCCTCTGACCTTCTAATTGACGATGAAACACAGAAATTGCATCGGAATTAAGTAGATAAGGCACAATGCCGAATTAAGTACAAGAAGACTGACTCTTCTTACTGTCTATGTTTTGAACCATGCCTGTGACACTAGTTATAGTTTCCGATGCTTCATTTCAGGTTTACTGTATCATCTGGACCTTCTTATTGACGATGAAACACAGAAATTGCATCGGAATTAAATACAAAAGGCACAAGGCCGACTTAAGTACAAGAAGACTGACTTTTCTTACTGTCTATGTTTTGAACCATTCCTGTGACACTACTTATAGATTCCGATGCTTCACTTCAGGTTTACTGTATCCCTTGGACCTTCTTATTGACGATGAAGCACAGAAATTGCATCAGAATTAAATACAAAATGCACAGTGATGACTTAAGTACAAGAAGACTGACTCTTCTTACTGACTATGATTTGAACCATTCCAGTGACGCTAGTTACAGATTCCGATGCTTCACTTCAGGTTTACTGTATCCCTTGGACCTTCTTATTGACGATGAAACACAGAAATTGCATCGGAATTAAATAGATAAGGCACAATGCCGACTTAAGTACAAGAATACTGACACATCTTATTGTCTATGTTTTGAACAGTCCCTGTGACACTAGTTATAGATTCGCATGCTTCACTTCAGGTTTACTGATCCCTTGGTCCTTCTTATTGACGATGAAACACAGAAAATGCATCGGAATTAAATACAAAAGCACAATGCCCACTTAGGTACAAGAAGATTGACTCTTCTTACTGACTATGTTTGAACCATTCCTCTGACACTAGTTATAAATTCCGATGCTTCACTTCAGGTTTACTGTATCCCTTGGACCTTCTTATTGACGATGAAACACAGATATTGCATCGGAATTAAATACAAAAGGCACAATGCCTACTTAAGTACAAGAAGACTGACTCGTCTTACTGACTATATATTGAACCATTCTTGTGACACTAGTTATAGATTCCGATGCTTCACTCCAAGTTTACTGTATCCCTTGGACCTTCTTGTTGACGATGAAACTCAGAAATTGAATCGCAATTAAATACAAAAGGCACAATGGCGACTTAAGTTCAAGCAAACTGTCTCTTCTTACTGTCTATATTTTGGAACATTCCTGTGACTCTAGTTAGAGATTCCGATGCATCACTTCATGTATACTGTATCCCTCTGACCTTCTTATTGACGATGAAACACAGAAATTGCATCGGAATTAAATACAAAAGGCACAATGCCGACTTAAGTACAAGAAGACTGGCACTTCTTACTGTCTATGTTTTCAACCATTCCTGTGACACTAGTTATAGATTCCGATGCTTCAATTAAGGTCTACTGTAACCGTGGACCTTCTTATTGACGATGAAACACAGAAATTGCATCGGAATTAAGTAGATAAGGCACAATGCCGACATAAGTACAAGAATACTGACACATCTTACTGTCTATGTTTTGAACCGTCCCTGTGACACTAGTTATAGATTCGGATGCTTCACTTCAGGTTTACTGTATCCCTTGCACGTTCTTATTGACGATGAAACACAGAAATTGCATCGGAATAAATACAAAATGCACAATGCCGACTTAAGTACAAGAAGACTGACTCTCTTTACTGACTATGTTTTGAACCATTACTGTGACACTAGTTATTGATTCAAATGCTACACTTCAGGTTTACTGTATCCCTCTGACCTTCTTATTGACGATGAAACACAGAAATTGCATCGGAATTAAATACATAAGGCACAATGCCGAATTAAGTACAAGAAGACTGACTCTTCTTACTGTCTATGTTTTGAACCATTCCTGTGACACTAGTTATAGACTCCGATGCTTCATTTCAGGTTTACTGTATCATTTGGACCTTCTTATTGACGATGAAACACAGAAATTGCATCGGAATTAAATACAAAAGGCACAATGCCGACTTAAGTACAAGAAGACTGACTTTTCTTACTGTCTATGTTTTGAACCATTTCTGTGACACTAGTTATAGATTCCGGTGCTCACTCCAGGTTTACTGTATCCCTTGGTCCTTCTTATTGACGATGAAACACAGAAATTGCATCGGAATTAAATACAAAAGCACAATGCCGACTTAGGTACAAGAAGACTGACTCTTCTTACTGTCTATGTTTTGAACCATTCCTGTGGCACTAGTTATAGATTCCGGTGCTTCACTCCAGGTTTACTGTATCCCTTGGACCTTCTTATAGACGATGAAACACAGAAATTGCATCGGAATTAAATACAAAAGGCACAATGCCGACTTAAGTACAAAAATACTGACTCATCTTACTGTCTATGTTTTGAACCGTCCCTGTGACACTAGTTATAGATTCCGATGATTCACTCCAGGTTTACTGTTTCCCTTGGACCTTCTTATTGACGATGAAACACAGAAATTGCATCGGAATTAAATACAAAATGCACAATGCCGACTTAAGTACAAGAAGACTGACTCCTCTGCCTGACTATGTTTTGAATCATTCCTGTGACACTAGTTATAGATTCCGATGCTCCACTTCAGGTTTACTGTATCCCTCTGACCTTCTTATTGACGACGAAACACAGAAATTGCATCGGAACTAATACAAAATGTACAACGCTGAATTAAGTACAAGAAATCTGACCCTTCTTACCTACTATATTCGAACCATTCCTGTGACACTAGTTATAGTCTCCGATGCTTCACTCCAGGTTTACTGTATTCCTTGGACCTTCTTATTGACGATGAAACACAGAAATTGCTTCGGAATTAAATACAAAAGGCACATTGCCGACTTAAGTAAAAGAAGTCTGGCTCTTCTTAATAACTACGATTTGAACCATTCCTGTGACACTACTTATAGATTCCGATGCTTCACTTCAGCTTTACTGTATCCCTTCGACCTTCTTATTGACGATGAAACCCAGAAATTGCATCGGGATTAAATAGAAAAGGCACAATGCCGACTTAAGTACAAGAAGACTGACTCATCTTAATATCTATGATTTGAACCATTCCTGTGACACTAGTTATAGATTCCGATGCTTCACTCCAGGTTTACTGTATGCCTTGGACCTTCTTATTGACGATGAAGCACAGAAATTGCATCAGAATTAAATACAAAATGCACAGTGATGACTTAAGTACAAGAAGACTGACTCTTCTTACTGACTATGATTTGAACCATTCCAGTGACGCAAGTTACAGATTCCGATGCTTCACTTCAGGTTTACTGTATCCCTTGGACCTTCTTATTGACGATGAAACACAGAAATTGCATCGGAATTAAATAGATAAGGCACAATGCCGACTTAAGTACAAGAATACTGACACATCTTACTGTCTATGTTTTGAACAGTCCCTGTGACACTAGTTTTAGATTCGGATGCTTCACTTCAGGTTTACTGTATCCCTTGCACGTTCTTATTGACGATGAAACACAGAAATTGCATCGGAATTAAATACATAAGGCACAATGCCGAATTAAGTACAAGAAGACTGACTCTTCTTACTGTCTATGTTTTGAACCATTCCTGTGACACTAGTTATTGACTCCGATGCTTCATTTCAGGTTTACTGTATCATTTGGACCTTCTTATTGACGATGAAACACAGAAATTGCATCGTAATTAAATACAAAAGGCACCATGCCGACTTAAGTACAAAAAGACTGACTTTTCTTACTGTCTATGTTTTGAACCATTTCTGTGACACTAGTTATAGATTCCGGTGCTCACTCCAGGTTTACTGTATCCCTTGGACCTTCTTATTGACGATGAAACACAGATATTGCATCGGAATTAAATACAAAAGGCACAATGCCTACTTAAGTACAAGAAGACTGACTCGTCTTACTGACTATATATTGAACCATTCTTGTGACACTAGTTATAGATTCCGATGCTTCACTCCAAGTTTACTGTATCCCTTGGACCTTCTTGTTGACGATGAAACTCAGAAATTGAATCGCAATTAAATACAAAAGGCACAATGGCGACTTAAGTTCAAGCAAACTGTCTCTTCTTACTGTCTATATTTTGGAACATTCCTGTGACTCTAGTTAGAGATTCCGATGCATCACTTCATGTATACTGTATCCCTCTGACCTTCTTATTGACGATGAAACACAGAAATTGCATCGGAATTAAATACAAATGGCACAATGCCGACTTAAGTACAAGAAGACTGGCACTTCTTACTGTCTATGTTTTCAACCATTCCTGTGACACTAGTTATAGATTCCGATGCTTCAATTAAGGTCTACTGTAACCGTGGACCTTCTTATTGACGATGAAACACAGAAATTGCATCGGAATTAAGTAGATAAGGCACAATGCCGACATAAGTACAAGAATACTGACACATCTTACTGTCTATGTTTTGAACCGTCCCTGTGACACTAGTTATAGATTCGGATGCTTCACTTCAGGTTTACTGTATCCCTTGCACGTTCTTATTGACGATGAAACACAGAAATTGCATCGGAATAAATACAAAATGCACAATGCCGACTTAAGTACAAGAAGACTGACTCTCTTTACTGACTATGCTTTGAACCATTACTGTGACACTAGTTATTGATTCAAATGCTACACTTCAGGTTTACTGTATCCCTCTGACCTTCTTATTGACGATGAAACACAGAAATTGCATCGGAATTAAATACATAAGGCACAATGCCGAATTAAGTACAAGAAGACTGACTCTTCTTACTGTCTATGTTTTGAACCATTCCTGTGACACTAGTTATAGACTCCGATGCTTCATTTCAGGTTTACTGTATCATTTGGACCTTCTTATTGACGATGAAACACAGAAATTGCATCGGAATTAAATACAAAAGGCACAATGCCGACTTAAGTACAAGAAGACTGACTTTTCTTACTGTCTATGTTTTGAACCATTTCTGTGACACTAGTTATAGATTCCGGTGCTCACTCCAGGTTTACTGTATCCCTTGGTCCTTCTTATTGACGATGAAACACAGAAATTGCATCGGAATTAAATACAAAAGCACAATGCCGACTTAGGTACAAGAAGACTGACTCTTCTTACTGTCTATGTTTTGAACCATTCCTGTGGCACTAGTTATAGATTCCGGTGCTTCACTCCAGGTTTACTGTATCCCTTGGACCTTCTTATAGACGATGAAACACAGAAATTGCATCGGAATTAAATACAAAAGGCACAATGCCGACTTAAGTACAAAAATACTGACTCATCTTACTGTCTATGTTTTGAACCGTCCCTGTGACACTAGTTATAGATTCCGATGATTCACTCCAGGTTTACTGTTTCCCTTGGACCTTCTTATTGACGATGAAACACAGAAATTGCATCGGAATTAAATACAAAATGCACAATGCCGACTTAAGTACAAGAAGACTGACTCCTCTGCCTGACTATGTTTTGAATCATTCCTGTGACACTAGTTATAGATTCCGATGCTCCACTTCAGGTTTACTGTATCCCTCTGACCTTCTTATTGACGACGAAACACAGAAATTGCATCGGAACTAATACAAAATGTACAACGCTGAATTAAGTACAAGAAATCTGACCCTTCTTACCTACTATATTCGAACCATTCCTGTGACACTAGTTATAGTCTCCGATGCTTCACTCCAGGTTTACTGTATTCCTTGGACCTTCTTATTGACGATGAAACACAGAAATTGCTTCGGAATTAAATACAAAAGGCACATTGCCGACTTAAGTAAAAGAAGTCTGGCTCTTCTTAATAACTATGATTTGAACCATTCCTGTGACACTACTTATAGATTCCGATGCTTCACTTCAGCTTTACTGTATCCCTTCGACCTTCTTATTGACGATGAAACCCAGAAATTGCATCGGGATTAAATAGAAAAGGCACAATGCCGACTTAAGTACAAGAAGACTGACTCATCTTAATATCTATGATTTGAACCATTCCTGTGACACTAGTTATAGATTCCGATGCTTCACTCCAGGTTTACTGTATGCCTTGGACCTTCTTATTGACGATGAAGCACAGAAATTGCATCAGAATTAAATACAAAATGCACAGTGATGACTTAAGTACAAGAAGACTGACTCTTCTTACTGACTATGATTTGAACCATTCCAGTGACGCAAGTTACAGATTCCGATGCTTCACTTCAGGTTTACTGTATCCCTTGGACCTTCTTATTGACGATGAAACACAGAAATTGCATCGGAATTAAATAGATAAGGCACAATGCCGACTTAAGTACAAGAATACTGACACATCTTACTGTCTATGTTTTGAACAGTCCCTGTGACACTAGTTTTAGATTCGGATGCTTCACTTCAGGTTTACTGTATCCCTTGCACGTTCTTATTGACGATGAAACACAGAAATTGCATCGGAATGAAATACATAAGGCACAATGGCGAATTAAGTACAAGAAGACTGACTCTTCTTACTGTCTATGTTTTGAACCATTCCTGTGACACTAGTTATAGACTCCGATGCTTCATTTCAGGTTTACTGTATCATTTGGACCTTCTTATTGACGATGAAACACAGAAATTGAATCGGAATAAAATACAAAAGCACAATGCCCACTTAGGTACAAGAAGACTGACTCTTCTTACTGACTATGTTTGAACCATTCCTCTGACACTAGTTATAAATTCCGATGCTTCACTTCAGGTTTATTGTATCCCTTGGACCTTCTTATTGACGATGAAACACAGATATTGCATCGGAATTAAATACAAAAGGCACAATGCCTACTTAAGTACAAGAAGACTGACTCGTCTTACTGACTATGTATTGAACCATTCTTGTGACACTAGTTATAGATTCCGATGCTTCACTCCAAGTTTACTGTATCCCTTGGACCTTCTTGTTGATGATGAAACTCAGAAATTGAATCGCAATTAAATACAAAAGGCACAATGGCGACTTAAGTTCAAGCAAACTGTCTCTTCTTACTGTCTATATTTTGGAACATTCCTGTGACTCTAGTTAAAGATTCCGATGCATCACTTCATGTATACTGTATCCCTCTGACCTTCTTATTGACGATGAAACACAGAAATTGCATCGGAATTAAATACAAAAGGCACAATGCCGACTTAAGTACAAGAAGACTGGCACTTCTTACTGTCTATGTTTTCAACCATTCCTGTGACACTAGTTATAGATTCCGATGCTTCAATTAAGGTCTACTGTAACCTTGGACCTTCTTATTGACGATGAAACACAGAAATTGCATCGGTATTATAAACAAAAGGCACAATGCCGACATAAGTACTAGAAGACTGACTCTTCTTACTGTCTATGTTTAAAACCATTCCTGTGACACTAGCTATAGATTCCGATGCTTCACTCCAGGTTTACTGTATCCCTTGGACCATCTTATTGACGATGACACACAGAAATTGCATCGGAATTAAATACAAAATGCACAATGCCGACTTAAGTACAAGAAGACTGACTCTTCTTCCTGAGTATGTTTTGAACCATTCCTGTGACACTACTTATAGATAACAATGCTTCACTTCAGCTTTACTGTATCCCTTGGACTTTCTTATTGACGATGAAACACAGAAATTGCATCGGGATTAAATAGAAAAGGCACAATGCCGAATTAAGTACAAGAAGACTGACTCTTCTTACTGTCTATGTTTTGAACCATTCCTGTGACACTAGTTACAGATTCCGATGCTTCACTCCAGGTTTACTGTATCCCTTGGACCTTCTTATTGACGATGAAACACAGAAATTGCATCAGAATTAAATACAAAATGCACAGTGATGACTTAAGTACAAGAAGACTGACTCTTCTTACTGACTATGTTTTGAACCATTCCTGTGACACTAGTTACAGATTCCGATGCTTCACTTCAGGTTTACTGTATCCCTTGGACCTTCTTATTGACGATGAAACACAGAAATTGCATCGGAATTAAGTAGATAAGGCACAATGCCGACTTAAGTACAAGAATACTGACACATCTTACTGTCTATGTTTTGAACCGTCCCTGTGACACTAGTTATAGATTCGGATGCTTCACTTCAGGTTTACTGTATCCCTTGCACGTTCTTATTGACGATGAAACACAGAAATTGCATCGGAATTAAATACAAAATGCACAATGCCGACTTAAGTACAAGAAGACTGACTCTTCTTCCTGAGTATGTTTTGAACCATTCCTGTGACACTACTTATAGATAACAATGCTTCACTTCAGCTTTACTGTATCCCTTGGACTTTCTTATTGACGATGAAACACAGAAATTGCATCGGGATTAAATAGAAAAGGCACAATGCCGAATTAAGTACAAGAAGACTGACTCTTCTTACTGTCTATGTTTTGAACCATTCCTGTGACACTAGTTATAGACTCCGATGCTTCATTTCAGGTTTACTGTATCATTTGGACCTTCTTATTGACGATGAAACACAGAAATTGCATCTGAATTAAATACAAAAGGCACAATGCCGACTTAAGTACAAGAAGACTGACTTTTCTTACTGTCTATGTTTTGAACCATTTCTGTGACACTACTTATAGATTCCGGTGCTCACTCCAGGTTTACTGTATCCCTTGGTCCTTCTTATTGACGATGAAACACAGAAATTGAATCGGAATTAAATACAAAAGCACAATGCCGACTTAGGTACAAGAAGACTGACTCTTCTTACTGACTATGTTTGAACCATTCCTCTGACACTAGTTATAAATTCCGATGCTTCACTTCAGGTTTACTGTTTCCCTTGGACCTTCTTATTGACGATGAGACACAGAAATTGCATCGGAATTAAATACAAAAGGCCCAATGCAGAATTAAGTACAAGAAGACTGACTCTTCTTACTGTCTATGATTTGAACCATTCCTGTGACACTAGTTATAGATTCCGATGCTTCACTCCAGGTGTTCAGTATCCCTTGGACCCTCTTATTGACGATGAAACACAGAAATTGCATCGGAATTAAATACATAAGGCACAATGCCGACTTAAGTACAAGAAGACTGACTCTTCTTACTGTCTATGTTTTGAACCATTCCTGTGGCACTAGTTATAGATTCCGGTGCTTCACTCCAGGTTTACTGTATCCCTTGAAACACAGAAATTGCATCGGAATTAAATACAAAAGGCACAATGCCGACTTAAGTACAAAAATACTGACTCATCTTACTGTCTATGTTTTGAACCGTCCCTGTGACACTAGTTATAGATTCCGATGATTCACTCCAGGTTTACTGTTTCCCTTGGACCTTCTTATTGACGATGAAACACAGAAATTGCATCGGAATTAAATACAAAATGCACAATGCCGACTTAAGTGCAAGAAGACTGACTCCTCTGCCTGACTATGTTTTGAATCATTCCTGTGACACTAGTTATAGATTCCGATGCTGCACTTCAGGTTTACTGTATCCCTCTGACCTTCTTATTGACGATGAAACACAGAAATTGCATCGGAACTAATACAAAATGCACAACGCTGAATTAAGTACAAGAATTGCTTTTGAATACATTATGGGAACAGCAGTGATCAATGTCTTGTAAATAATTACTATTAAAAACAGTCTTGATCACGATTTATTTTATAAGGTGACCGGTTTCGACCACTACTGTGGTCATATTCAGACCATTGGGTGGAAACCCCTTTCCGTTGGAGAATCACAGTAGTGGTCGAAACCGGTCACCTTATAAAATAAATCGTGATCAAGACTGTTTTTAATAGTAATTAAGTACAAGAAATCTGACCCTTCTTACCTACTATATTCGAACCATTCCTGTGACACTAGTTATAGTCTCCGATGCTTCACTCCAGGTTTACTGTATTCCTTGGACCTTCTTATTGACGATGAAACACAGAAATTGCTTCGGAATTAAATACAAAAGGCACATTGCCGACTTAAGTAAAAGAAGTCTGGCTCTTCTTAATATCTATGATTTGAACCATTCCTGTGACACTACTTATAGATTCCGATGCTTCACTTCAGCTTTACTGTATCCCTTCGACCTTCTTATTGACGATGAAACACAGAAATTGCATCGGGATTAAATAGAAAAGGCACAATGCCGACTTAAGTACAAGTACTCATCTTAATATCTATGATTTGAACCATTCCTGTGACACTAGTTATAGATTCCGATGCTTCACTCCAGGTTTACTGTATCCCTTGGACCTTCTTATTGACGATGAAGCACAGAAATTGCATCAGAATTAAATACAAAATGCACAGTGATGACTTAAGTACAAGAAGACTGACTCTTCTTACTGACTATGATTTGAACCATTCCAGTGACGCAAGTTACAGATTCCGATGCTTCACTTCAGGTTTACTGTATCCCTTGGACCTTCTTATTGAGGATGAAACACAGAAATTGCATCGGAATTAAATAGATAAGGCACAATGCCGACTTAAGTACAAGAATACTGACACATCTTACTGTCTATGTTTTGAACAGTCCCTGTGACACTAGTTTTAGATTCGGATGCTTCACTTCAGGTTTACTGTATACCTTGGACCTTCTTATAGACGATGAAACACAGAAATTGCATCGGAGTAAAATACAAAAGGCACAATGCCGACTTAAGTACAAAAATACTGACTCATCTTACTGTCTATGTTTTGAACCATTCCTGTGACACTAGTTATAGACTCCGATGCTTCATTTCAGGTTTACTGTATCATTTGGACCTTCTTATTGACGATGAAACACAGAAATTGCATCGTAATTAAATACAAAAGGCTCCATGCCGACTTAAGTACAAAAAGACTGACTTTTCTTACTGTCTATGTTTTGAACCATTTCTGTGACACTAGTTATAGATTCCGGTGCTCACTCCAGGTTTACTGTATCCCTTGGTCCTTCTTATTGACGATGAAACACAGAAATTGCATCGGAATTAAATACAAAAGCACAATGCCCACTTAGGTACACGAAGACTGACTCTTCTTACTGACTATGTTTGAACCATTCCTCTGACACTAGTTATAAATTCCGATGCTTCACTTCAGGTTTTCTGTATCCCTTGGACCTTCTTATTGACGATGAAACACAGATATTGCATCGGAATTAAATACTAAAGGCACAATGCCTACTTAAGTACAAGAAGACTGACTCGTCTTACTGACTATGTATTGAACCATTCTTGTGACACTAGTTATAGATTCCGATGCTTCACTCCAAGTTTACTGTATCCCTTGGACCTTCTTGTTGACGATGAAACTCAGAAATTGAATCGCAATTAAATACAAAAGGCACAATGGCGACTTAAGTTCAAGCAAACTGTCTCTTCTTACTGTCTATATTTTGGAACATTCCTGTGACTCTAGTTAAAGATTCCGATGCATCACTTCATGTATACTGTATCCCTCTGACCTTCTTATTGACGATGAAACACAGAAATTGCATCGGAATTAATTACAAAAGGCACAATGCCGACTTAAGTACAAGAAGACTGGCACTTCATACTGTCTATGTTTTCAACCATTCCTGTGACACTACTTATAGATTCCGATGCTTCAATTAAGGTCTACTGTAACCTTGGACCTTCTTATTGACGATGAAACACAGAAATTGCATCGGTATTAAAAACAAAAGGCACAATGCCGACTTAAGTACAAGAAGACTGACTCTTCTTACTGTCTATGTTTACAACCATTCCTGTGACACTAGCTATAGATTCCGATGTTTCACTCCAGGTTTACTGTATCCCTTGGACCATCTTATTGACGATGACACACAGAAATTGCATCGGAATTAAATACAAAATGCACAATGCCGACTTAAGTACAAGAAGACTGACTCTTCTTACTGAGTATGTTTTGAACCATTCCTGTGACACTACTTATAGATTCCAATGCTTCACTTCAGCTTTACTGTATCCCTTGGACTTTCTTATTGACGATGAAACACAGAAATTGCATCGGGATTAAACAGAAAAGGCACAATGCCGACTTAAGTACAAGAAGACTGACTCTTCTTAATATCTAAGATTTGAACCATTCCTGTGACACTAGTTCTAGATTCCGATGCTTCACTCCAGGTTTACTGTATCCCTTGGACCTTCTTATTGACGATGAAACACAGAAACTGCATCAGAATTAAGTAGATAAGGCACAATGCCGACTTAAGTACAAGAATACTGACACATCTTACTGTCTATGTTTTGAACCGTCCCTGTGACACTAGTTATAGATTCGGATGCTTCACTTCAGGTTTACTGTATCCCTTGCACGTTCTTATTGACGATGAAACACAGAAATTGCATCGGAATTAAGTAGATAAGGCACAATGCCGACTTAAGTACAAGAATACTGACACATCTTACTGTCTATGTTTTGAACCGTCCCTGTGACACTAGTTATAGATACGGATGCTTCACTTCAGGTTTACTGTATCCCTTGCACGTTCTTATTGACGATGAAACACAGAAATTGCATCGGAATTAAATACAAAATGCACAATGCCGACTTAAGTACTAGAAGACTGACTCTTTTTACTGACTATGTTTTGAACCATTACTGTGACACTAGTTATTGATTCAAATGCTACACTTCAGGTTTACTGTATCCCTCTGACCTTCTTATTGACGATGAAACACAGAAATTGCATCGGGATTAAATAGAAAAGGCACAATGCCGACTTAAGTACAAGAAGACTGACTCTTCTTAATATCTATGATTTGAACCATTCCTGTGGCACTAGTTATAGATTCCGGTGCTTCACTCCAGGTTTACTGTATCCCTTGGACCTTCTTATAGACGATGAAACACAGAAATTGCATCGGAATTAAATACAAAAGGCACAATGCCGACTTAAGTACAAAAATACTGACTCATCTTACTGTCTATGTTTTGAACCGTCCCTGTGACACTAGTTATAGATTCCGATGATTCACTCCAGGTTTACTGTTTCCCTTGGACCTTCTTATTGACGATGAAACACAGAAATTGCATCGGAATTAAATACAAAATGCACAATGCCGACTTAAGTACAAGAAGACTGACTCCTCTGCCTGACTATGTTTTGAATCATTCCTGTGACACTAGTTATAGATTCCGATGCTCCACTTCAGGTTTACTGTATCCCTCTGACCTTCTTATTGACGATGAAACACAGAAATTGCATCGGAACTAATACAAAATGCACTACGCTGAATTAAGTACAAGAAATCTGACCCTTCTTACCTACTATATTCGAACCATTCCTGTGACACTAGTTATAGTCTCCGATGCTTCACTCCAGGTTTACTGTATTCCTTGGACCTTCTTATTGACGATGAAACACAGAAATAGCTTCGGAATTAAATACAAAAGGCACATTGCCGACTTAAGTAAAAGAAGTCTGGCTCTTCTTAATATCTATGATTTGAACCATTCCTGTGACACTAGTTATAGATTCCGATGCTTCATTCCAGGTTTAGTGTATCACCTGGACATTCTAATTGACGATGAAACACAGAAATTGCATCAGAATTAAATAGAAAATGCACAGTGATGACTTGAGTACAAGAAGACTGACTCTTCTTACTGACTATGTTTGACCCATTCCTGTGACACTAGTTATAGATTCCGATGCTTCACATCAGGTTTACTGTATCCCTTGGACCTTCTTATTGACGATGAAACACAGAAATTGCATCGGAATTAAATAGAAAAGGCACAATGCCGACTTAAGTACAAGAATACCGACTCATCTTACTGTCTATGTTTTGAACCGTCCCTGTGACACTAGTTATAGATTCCGATACTTCACTCCAGGTTTACTGTATCCCTTGGACCTTCTTATTGACGATGAAACACAGAAATTGCATTAAAATTACATAGAAAATGCACAATGCCGACTTAAGTACAAGAAGACTGACTCTTCTTACTGAACCATTCCTGTGACACTAGTTATAGATTCCGATGCTACACTTCGTCTTTACTGTATCCCTATGACCTTCTTATTGACGATGAAACACAGAAATTGCATCGGTATTAAATACAAAAGGCACAATGCCGAATTAAGTAAAAGAAGACTGGCTCTTCTTACTGTCTATGTTTGAACCTCTCCTGTGACACTAGTTATAGACTCCGATGTTTCACTTCAGATTTACTGCATCTTTTGGACCTACTTGTTGACGATGAAACACAGAAATAGCATCGAAATTAAATATAAAAGGCACAATGCCGACTTAAGTACAAGCAGACTGACTCTTCTTACTGTCTATGTTTTGAACCATCCCTGTGACACTAGTTATAGATTCCGATGCTTCACTCCAGGTTTACTGCGTCCCTTGGTCCTTCTTATTGACGATGAAACACAGAAATTGCATCGGAATTAAATGCAATAGGCCCAATGCCGACTTAAGTACAAGAAGACTGACTCTTCCTACTGGCTATGTTTTGAACCATTCCTGTGAGAGTAGTTATAGATTCCGATGCTACACTTCAGGTTTACTGTATCCCTTGGACCTTCTTATTGACGATGAAACACAGAAATTGCATTGGAATTGAATACAAAAGGCACAATACCGGCTTAAGTACAAGAAGACTGACTCTTTTTACTGACTATGCTTTGAACCATTCCTGTGACACTAGTCATAGATTCCGATGCTTAACTTCAGGATTACTGTATCGCTCTGACCTTCTTATTGACGATGAAACACAGAAATTGCATCGGAATTAAATACAAAAGGCACAATGCCGTCTTAAGTACAAGAAGACTGACTTTTCTTACTGTCTATGTTTTGAAACATCCCTGTGACACTAGTTGTAGAATCCGATGTTTTACTCCAGGTTTACTTTATCCCTTGGTCCTTCTTATTGACGATGAAACACAGAAATTGCATCGGAATTAAATACAAAAGGCACAATGCCGAATTAAGTAAAAGAAGGATGACTCTTCTTACTGTCTATGTTGTTGAACCATTCCTGTGACACTAGTTATAGTTTCCGATGCTTCACACCATTTTTACTGTATCCCTTGGACTTTCTTATTGACGATGAAACACAGAAATTGCATCGGAATTAAATACAAAAGGCACAATGCCGACTTAAGTACAAGAAGACTGACTCTTCTTACTGTCTATGTTTTGAACCATTCCTTTGACACTAGTTATTGATTCCGGTGCTTCACTCCAGGTTTACTGTATCCCTTGGTCCTTCTTATTGACGATGAAACGCAGAAATTGCATCAGAATTAAATAGAAAACGCACAATGCCGACTTAAGTACATGAAGACTGACGCTTCTTACTGACTATGTTTTGAACGATTCCTATGAAACTAGTTATAGATTCCGATGCATCACTTCAGGTTTACTGTATCCCTTGGACCTTCTTATTGACGATGAAACACAGATATTGCATCGGAATTAAATACAAAAGGCACAATGCCGACTTAATTAATAGAAGACTGACTCTTCCTACTGTCTATGTTTTGACCGTTCCTGTGACACTAGTTATAGATTCCGATGCGTCACTTCAGGTTTACTGTATCCCTCTGACCTTCTTATTGACGATAAAACACAGATATTGCATCGGAATTAAATACAAAATTCACAATGCCGACTTAAGTACAAGACGACTGACTCTTCTTACTGACTATGTTTTGAAGCATTCTTGTGACACTAGTTAAAGATTGCGATGCTTCACTCCAGGTTTACTGTATCCCTTGGACCATCTTAATGACGATGAAACACAGAAATTGCATCGGAATTAAATACAAAAGGCACAATGCCGACTTAAGTTCAAGAGGACTGACACTTCTTACTGTCTATGATTTGAAACATTCCTGTGACTCTAGTTATAGATTCCGATGCTTCACTTCATGTTTACTGTATCCCTCTGACCTTCTTATTGACGATGAAACACAGAAATTGCATCGGAACTAATACAAAATGCACAACGCTGAATTAAGTACAAGAAATCTGACCCTTCTTACCTACTATTTTCGAACCATTCCTGTGACACTAGTTATAGTCTCTGATGCTTCACTCCAGGTTTACTGTATTCCTTGGACCTTCTTATTGACGATGAAACACAGAAATTGCTTCGGAATTAAATACAAAAGGCCCATTGCCGACTTAAGTAAAAGAAGTCTGGCTCTTCTTAATATCTATGATTTGAACCATTCCTGTGACACTAGTTATAGATTCCGATGCTTCACTCCAGGTTTAGTGTATCACCTGGACCTTCTAATTGACGATGAAACACAGAAATTGCATCAGAATTAAATAGAAAATGCACAGTGATGACTTGAGTACAAGAAGACTGACTCTTCTTACTGACTATGTTTGAACCATTCCTGTGACACAAGTTATAGATTCCGATGCTTCACATCAGGTTTACTGTATCCCTTGGACCTTCTTATTGTCGATGAAACACAGAAATTGCATCGGAATTAAATAGAAAAGGCACAATGCCGACTTAAGTACAAGAATACCGACTCATCTTACTGTCTATGTTTTGAACCGTACCTGTGACACTAGTTATAGATTCCGATACTTCACTCCAGGTTTACTGTATCCCTTGGACCTTCTTATTGACTATGAAACACAGAAATTGCATCGGAATTACATAGAAAATGCACAATGCCGACTTAAGTACAAGAAGACTGACTCTTCTCACTGAACCATTCCTGTGACACTAGTTATAGATTCCGATGCTACACTTCAGCTTTACTGTATCCCTATGACCTTCTTATTGACGATGAAACACAGAAATTGCATCGGTATTAAATACAAAAGGCACAATGCCGAATTAAGTAAAAGAAGACTGGCTCTTCTTACTGTCTATGTTTGAACCTCTCCTGTGACACTAGTTATGGACTCCGATGTTTCACTTCAGATTTACTGCATCTTTTGGACCTACTTGTTGACGATGAAACACAGAAATTGCATCGAAATTAAATACAAAAGGCACAATGCCGACTTAAGTACAAGCAGACTGACTCTTCTTACTGTCTATGTTTTGAACCATCCCTGTGACACTAGTTATAGATTCCGATGCTTCACTCCCGGTTTACTGCGTCCCTTGGTCCTTCTTATTGACGATGAAACACAGAAATTGCATCGGAATTAAATGCAATAGGCCCAATGCCGACTTAAGTACAAGAAGACTGACTCTTCCTACTGGCTATATTTTGAACCATTCCTGTGAGAGTAGTTATAGATTCCGATGCTACACTTCAGGTTTACTGTATCCCTTGGACCTTCTTATTGACGATGAAACACAGAAATTGCATTGGAATTGAATACAAGAGGCACAATACCGACTTAAGTACAAGAAGACTGACTCTTCTTACTGACTATGTTTTGAACCATTCCTGTGACACTAGTCATAGATTCCGATGCTTAACTTCAGGATTACTGTATCGCTCTGACCTTCTTACTGACGATGAAACACAGAAATTGCATCGGAATTAAATACAAAAGGCACAATGCCGTCTTAAGTACAAAAAGAATGACTTTTCTTACTGTCTATGTTTTGAACCATCCCTGTGACACTAGTTGTAGAATCCGATGTTTTACTCCCGGTTTACTTTATCCCTTGGTCCTTCTTATTGACGATGAAACACAGAAATTGCATCGGAATTAAATACAAAAGGCACAATGCCGAATTAAGTACAATAAGGATGACTCTTCTTACTGTCTATGTTTTTGAACCATTCCTGTGACACTAGTTGTAGTTTCCGATGCTTCACACCATTTTTACTGTATCCCTTGGACCTTCTTATTGACGATGAAACACAGAAATTGCATCGGAATTAAATACAAAAGGCACAATGCCGACTTAAGTACAAGAAGACTGACTCTTCTTACTGTCTATGTTTTGAACCATTCCTTTGACACTAGTTATTGATTCCGGTGCTTCACTCCAGGTTTACTGTATCCCTTGGTCCTTCTTATAGACGATGAAACGCAGAAATTGCATCAGAATTAAATAGAAAAGGCACAATGCCGACTTAAGTACAAGAAGACTAACGCTTCTTACTGACTATGATTTGAACGATTCCTATGAAACTAGTTATAGATTCCGATGCATCACTTCAGGTTTACTGTATCCCTTGGACCTTCTTATTGACGATGAAACACAAATATTGCATCGGAATTAAATACAAAAGGCACAATGACGACTTAATTAATAGAAGACTGACTCTTCCTACTGTCTATGTTTTGACCGTTCCTGTGACACTAGTTATAGATTCCGATGCGTCACTTCAGGTTTACTGTATTTCTCTGACCTTCTTATTGACGATAAAACACAGATATTGCATCGGAATTAAATACAAAATTCACAATGCCGACTTAAGTACAAGACGACTGATTCTTCTTACTGACTATGTTTTGAAGCATTCTTGTGACACTAGTTAAAGATTGCGATGCTTCACTCCAGGTTTACTGTATCCCTTGGACCATCTTAATGACGATGAAACACAGAAATTGCATCGGAATTAAATACAAAAGGCACAATGCCGACTTAAGTTCAAGAAGACTGACACTTCTTACTGTCTATGTTTTGAAACATTCCTGTGACTCTAGTTATAGATTCCGATTCTTCACTTCATGTTTACTGTATCCCTCTGACCTTCTTATTGACGATGAAACACAGAAATTGCATCGGAATTAAATACAAAAGGCACAATGCCGTCTTAAGTACAAGAAGACTGACTTTTCTTACTGTCTATGTTTTGAAACATCCCTGTGACACTAGTTGTAGAATCCGATGTTTTACTCCAGGTTTACTTTATCCCTTGGTCCTTCTTATTGACGATGAAACACAGAAATTGCATCGGAATTAAATACAAAAGGCACAATGCCGAATTAAGTAAAAGAAGGATGACTCTTCTTACTGTCTATGTTGTTGAACCATTCCTGTGACACTAGTTATAGTTTCCGATGCTTCACACCATTTTTACTGTATCCCTTGGACTTTCTTATTGACGATGAAACACAGAAATTGCATCGGAATTAAATACAAAAGGCACAATGCCGACTTAAGTACAAGAAGACTGACTCTTCTTACTGTCTATGTTTTGAACCATTCCTTTGACACTAGTTATTGATTCCGGTGCTTCACTCCAGGTTTACTGTATCCCTTGGTCCTTCTTATTGACGATGAAACGCAGAAATTGCATCAGAATTAAATAGAAAACGCACAATGCCGACTTAAGTACATGAAGACTGACGCTTCTTACTGACTATGTTTTGAACGATTCCTATGAAACTAGTTATAGATTCCGATGCATCACTTCAGGTTTACTGTATCCCTTGGACCTTCTTATTGACGATGAAACACAGATATTGCATCGGAATTAAATACAAAAGGCACAATGCCGACTTAATTAATAGAAGACTGACTCTTCCTACTGTCTATGTTTTGACCGTTCCTGTGACACTAGTTATAGATTCCGATGCGTCACTTCAGGTTTACTGTATCCCTCTGACCTTCTTATTGACGATAAAACACAGATATTGCATCGGAATTAAATACAAAATTCACAATGCCGACTTAAGTACAAGACGACTGACTCTTCTTACTGACTATGTTTTGAAGCATTCTTGTGACACTAGTTAAAGATTGCGATGCTTCACTCCAGGTTTACTGTATCCCTTGGACCATCTTAATGACGATGAAACACAGAAATTGCATCGGAATTAAATACAAAAGGCACAATGCCGACTTAAGTTCAAGAGGACTGACACTTCTTACTGTCTATGATTTGAAACATTCCTGTGACTCTAGTTATAGATTCCGATGCTTCACTTCATGTTTACTGTATCCCTCTGACCTTCTTATTGACGATGAAACACAGAAATTGCATCGGAACTAATACAAAATGCACAACGCTGAATTAAGTACAAGAAATCTGACCCTTCTTACCTACTATTTTCGAACCATTCCTGTGACACTAGTTATAGTCTCTGATGCTTCACTCCAGGTTTACTGTATTCCTTGGACCTTCTTATTGACGATGAAACACAGAAATTGCTTCGGAATTAAATACAAAAGGCCCATTGCCGACTTAAGTAAAAGAAGTCTGGCTCTTCTTAATATCTATGATTTGAACCATTCCTGTGACACTAGTTATAGATTCCGATGCTTCACTCCAGGTTTAGTGTATCACCTGGACCTTCTAATTGACGATGAAACACAGAAATTGCATCAGAATTAAATAGAAAATGCACAGTGATGACTTGAGTACAAGAAGACTGACTCTTCTTACTGACTATGTTTGAACCATTCCTGTGACACAAGTTATAGATTCCGATGCTTCACATCAGGTTTACTGTATCCCTTGGACCTTCTTATTGTCGATGAAACACAGAAATTGCATCGGAATTAAATAGAAAAGGCACAATGCCGACTTAAGTACAAGAATACCGACTCATCTTACTGTCTATGTTTTGAACCGTACCTGTGACACTAGTTATAGATTCCGATACTTCACTCCAGGTTTACTGTATCCCTTGGACCTTCTTATTGACTATGAAACACAGAAATTGCATCGGAATTACATAGAAAATGCACAATGCCGACTTAAGTACAAGAAGACTGACTCTTCTCCCTGAACCATTCCTGTGACACTAGTTATAGATTCCGATGCTACACTTCAGCTTTACTGTATCCCTATGACCTTCTTATTGACGATGAAACACAGAAATTGCATCGGTATTAAATACAAAAGGCACAATGCCGAATTAAGTAAAAGAAGACTGGCTCTTCTTACTGTCTATGTTTGAACCTCTCCTGTGACACTAGTTATGGACTCCGATGTTTCACTTCAGATTTACTGCATCTTTTGGACCTACTTGTTGACGATGAAACACAGAAATTGCATCGAAATTAAATACAAAAGGCACAATGCCGACTTAAGTACAAGCAGACTGACTCTTCTTACTGTCTATGTTTTGAACCATCCCTGTGACACTAGTTATAGATTCCGATGATTCACTCCAGGTTTACTGTTTCCCTTGGACCTTCTTATTGACGATGAAACACAGAAATTGCATCGGAATTAAATACAAAATGCACAATGCCGACTTAAGTACAAGAAGACTGACTCCTCTGCCTGACTATGTTTTGAATCATTCCTGTGACACTAGTTATAGATTCCGATGCTGCACTTCAGGTTTACTGTATCCCTCTGACCTTCTTATTGACGATGAAACACAGAAATTGCATCGGAACTAATACAAAATGCACAACGCTGAATTAAGTACAAGAATTGCTTTTGAATACATTATGGGAACAGCAGTGATCAATGTCTTGTAAATAATTACTATTAAAAACAGTCTTGATCACGATTTATTTTATAAGGTGACCGGTTTCGACCACTACTGTGGTCATATTCAGACCATTGTGTGGAAACCCCTTTCCGTTGGAGAATCACAGTAGTGGTCGAAACCGGTCACCTTATAAAATAAATCGTGATCAAGACTGTTTTTAATAGTAATTAAGTACAAGAAATCTGACCCTTCTTACCTACTATATTCGAACCATTCCTGTGACACTAGTTATAGTCTCCGATGCTTCACTCCAGGTTTACTGTATTCCTTGGACCTTCTTATTGACGATGAAACACAGAAATTGCTTCGGAATTAAATACAAAAGGCACATTGCCGACTTAAGTAAAAGAAGTCTGGCTCTTCTTAATATCTATGATTTGAACCATTCCTGTGACACTACTTATAGATTCCGATGCTTCACTACAGCTTTACTGTATCCCTTCGACCTTCTTATTGACGATGAAACACAGAAATTGCATCGGGATTAAATAGAAAAGGCACAATGCCGACTTAAGTACAAGTACTCATCTTAATATCTATGATTTGAACCATTCCTGTGACACTAGTTATAGATTCCGATGCTTCACTCCAGGTTTACTGTATCCCTTGGACCTTCTTATTGACGATGAAGCACAGAAATTGCATCAGAATTAAATACAAAATGCACAGTGATGACTTAAGTACAAGAAGACTGACTCTTCTTACTGACTATGATTTGAACCATTCCAGTGACGCAAGTTACAGATTCCGATGCTTCACTTCAGGTTTACTGTATCCCTTGGACCTTCTTATTGAGGATGAAACACAGAAATTGCATCGGAATTAAATAGATAAGGCACAATGCCGACTTAAGTACAAGAATACTGACACATCTTACTGTCTATGTTTTGAACAGTCCCTGTGACACTAGTTTTAGATTCGGATGCTTCACTTCAGGTTTACTGTATACCTTGGACCTTCTTATAGACGATGAAACACAGAAATTGCATCGGAGTAAAATACAAAAGGCACAATGCCGACTTAAGTACAAAAATACTGACTCATCTTACTGTCTATGTTTTGAACCATTCCTGTGACACTAGTTATAGACTCCGATGCTTCATTTCAGGTTTACTGTATCATTTGGACCTTCTTATTGACGATGAAACACAGAAATTGCATCGTAATTAAATACAAAAGGCTCCATGCCGACTTAAGTACAAAAAGACTGACTTTTCTTACTGTCTATGTTTTGAACCATTTCTGTGACACTAGTTATAGATTCCGGTGCTCACTCCAGGTTTACTGTATCCCTTGGTCCTTCTTATTGACGATGAAACACAGAAATTGCATCGGAATTAAATACAAAAGCACAATGCCCACTTAGGTACACGAAGACTGACTCTTCTTACTGACTATGTTTGAACCATTCCTCTGACACTAGTTATAAATTCCGATGCTTCACTTCAGGTTTACTGTATCCCTTGGACCTTCTTATTGACGATGAAACACAGATATTGCATCGGAATTAAATACTAAAGGCACAATGCCTACTTAAGTACAAGAAGACTGACTCGTCTTACTGACTATGTATTGAACCATTCTTGTGACACTAGTTATAGATTCCGATGCTTCACTCCAAGTTTACTGTATCCCTTGGACCTTCTTGTTGACGATGAAACTCAGAAATTGAATCGCAATTAAATACAAAAGGCACAATGGCGACTTAAGTTCAAGCAAACTGTCTCTTCTTACTGTCTATATTTTGGAACATTCCTGTGACTCTAGTTAAAGATTCCGATGCATCACTTCATGTATACTGTATCCCTCTGACCTTCTTATTGACGATGAAACACAGAAATTGCATCGGAATTAATTACAAAAGGCACAATGCCGACTTAAGTACAAGAAGACTGGCACTTCATACTGTCTATGTTTTCAACCATTCCTGTGACACTACTTATAGATTCCGATGCTTCAATTAAGGTCTACTGTAACCTTGGACCTTCTTATTGACGATGAAACACAGAAATTGCATCGGTATTAAAAACAAAAGGCACAATGCCGACTTAAGTACAAGAAGACTGACTCTTCTTACTGTCTATGTTTACAACCATTCCTGTGACACTAGCTATAGATTCCGATGTTTCACTCCAGGTTTACTGTATCCCTTGGACCATCTTATTGACGATGACACACAGAAATTGCATCGGAATTAAATACAAAATGCACAATGCCGACTTAAGTACAAGAAGACTGACTCTTCTTACTGAGTATGTTTTGAACCATTCCTGTGACACTACTTATAGATTCCAATGCTTCACTTCAGCTTTACTGTATCCCTTGGACTTTCTTATTGACGATGAAACACAGAAATTGCATCGGGATTAAACAGAAAAGGCACAATGCCGACTTAAGTACAAGAAGACTGACTCTTCTTAATATCTAAGATTTGAACCATTCCTGTGACACTAGTTCTAGATTCCGATGCTTCACTCCAGGTTTACTGTATCCCTTGGACCTTCTTATTGACGATGAAACACAGAAACTGCATCAGAATTAAGTAGATAAGGCACAATGCCGACTTAAGTACAAGAATACTGACACATCTTACTGTCTATGTTTTGAACCGTCCCTGTGACACTAGTTATAGATTCGGATGCTTCACTTCAGGTTTACTGTATCCCTTGCACGTTCTTATTGACGATGAAACACAGAAATTGCATCGGAATTAAGTAGATAAGGCACAATGCCGACTTAAGTACAAGAATACTGACACATCTTACTGTCTATGTTTTGAACCGTCCCTGTGACACTAGTTATAGATACGGATGCTTCACTTCAGGTTTACTGTATCCCTTGCACGTTCTTATTGACGATGAAACACAGAAATTGCATCGGAATTAAATACAAAATGCACAATGCCGACTTAAGTACTAGAAGACTGACTCTTTTTACTGACTATGTTTTGAACCATTACTGTGACACTAGTTATTGATTCAAATGCTACACTTCAGGTTTACTGTATCCCTCTGACCTTCTTATTGACGATGAAACACAGAAATTGCATCGGGATTAAATAGAAAAGGCACAATGCCGACTTAAGTACAAGAAGACTGACTCTTCTTAATATCTATGATTTGAACCATTCCTGTGGCACTAGTTATAGATTCCGGTGCTTCACTCCAGGTTTACTGTATCCCTTGGACCTTCTTATAGACGATGAAACACAGAAATTGCATCGGAATTAAATACAAAAGGCACAATGCCGACTTAAGTACAAAAATACTGACTCATCTTACTGTCTATGTTTTGAACCGTCCCTGTGACACTAGTTATAGATTCCGATGATTCACTCCAGGTTTACTGTTTCCCTTGGACCTTCTTATTGACGATGAAACACAGAAATTGCATCGGAATTAAATACAAAATGCACAATGCCGACTTAAGTACAAGAAGACTGACTCCTCTGCCTGACTATGTTTTGAATCATTCCTGTGACACTAGTTATAGATTCCGATGCTCCACTTCAGGATTACTGTATCCCTCTGACCTTCTTATTGACGATGAAACACAGAAATTGCATCGGAACTAATACAAAATGCACTACGCTGAATTAAGTACAAGAAATCTGACCCTTCTTACCTACTATATTCGAACCATTCCTGTGACACTAGTTATAGTCTCCGATGCTTCACTCCAGGTTTACTGTATTCCTTGGACCTTCTTATTGACGATGAAACACAGAAATAGCTTCGGAATTAAATACAAAAGGCACATTGCCGACTTAAGTAAAAGAAGTCTGGCTCTTCTTAATATCTATGATTTGAACCATTCCTGTGACACTAGTTATAGATTCCGATGCTTCACTCCAGGTTTAGTGTATCACCTGGACATTCTAATTGACGATGAAACACAGAAATTGCATCAGAATTAAATAGAAAATGCACAGTGATGACTTGAGTACAAGAAGACTGACTCTTCTTACTGACTATGTTTGACCCATTCCTGTGACACTAGTTATAGATTCCGATGCTTCACATCAGGTTTACTGTATCCCTTGGACCTTCTTATTGACGATGAAACACAGAAATTGCATCGGAATTAAATAGAAAAGGCACAATGCCGACTTAAGTACAAGAATACCGACTCATCTTACTGTCTATGTTTTGAACCGTCCCTGTGACACTAGTTATAGATTCCGATACTTCACTCCAGGTTTACTGTATCCCTTGGACCTTCTTATTGACGATGAAACACAGAAATTGCATTAAAATTACATAGAAAATGCACAATGCCGACTTAAGTACAAGAAGACTGACTCTTCTTACTGAACCATTCCTGTGACACTAGTTATAGATTCCGATGCTACACTTCAGCTTTACTGTATCCCTATGACCTTCTTATTGACGATGAAACACAGAAATTGCATCGGTATTAAATACAAAAGGCACAATGCCGAATTAAGTAAAAGAAGACTGGCTCTTCTTACTGTCTATGTTTGAACCTCTCCTGTGACACTAGTTATAGACTCCGATGTTTCACTTCAGATTTACTGCATCTTTTGGACCTACTTGTTGACGATGAAACACAGAAATAGCATCGAAATTAAATACAAAAGGCACAATGCCGACTTAAGTACAAGCAGACTGACTCTTCTTACTGTCTATGTTTTGAACCATCCCTGTGACACTAGTTATAGATTCCGATGCTTCACTCCAGGTTTACTGCGTCCCTTGGTCCTTCTTATTGACGATGAAACACAGAAATTGCATCGGAATTAAATGCAATAGGCCCAATGCCGACTTAAGTACAAGAAGACTGACTCTTCCTACTGGCTATGTTTTGAACCATTCCTGTGAGAGTAGTTATAGATTCCGATGCTACACTTCAGGTTTACTGTATCCCTTGGACCTTCTTATTGACGATGAAACACAGAAATTGCATTGGAATTGAATACAAAAGGCACAATACCGACTTAAGTACAAGAAGACTGACTCTTTTTACTGACTATGCTTTGAACCATTCCTGTGACACTAGTCATAGATTCCGATGCTTAACTTCAGGATTACTGTATCGCTCTGACCTTCTTATTGACGATGAAACACAGAAATTGCATCGGAATTAAATACAAAAGGCACAATGCCGTCTTAAGTACAAGAAGACTGACTTTTCTTACTGCCTATGTTTTGAAACATCCCTGTGACACTAGTTGTAGAATCCGATGTTTTACTCCAGGTTTACTTTATCCCTTGGTCCTTCTTATTGACGATGAAACACAGAAATTGCATCGGAATTAAATACAAAAGGCACAATGCCGAATTAAGTAAAAGAAGGATGACTCTTCTTACTGTCTATGTTGTTGAACCATTCCTGTGACACTAGTTATAGTTTCCGATGCTTCACACCATTTTTACTGTATCCCTTGGACTTTCTTATTGACGATGAAACACAGAAATTGCATCGGAATTAAATACAAAAGGCACAATGCCGACTTAAGTACAAGAAGACTGACTCTTCTTACTGTCTATGTTTTGAACCATTCCTTTGACACTAGTTATTGATTCCGGTGCTTCACTCCAGGTTTACTGTATCCCTTGGTCCTTCTTATTGACGATGAAACGCAGAAATTGCATCAGAATTAAATAGAAAACGCACAATGCCGACTTAAGTACATGAAGACTGACGCTTCTTACTGACTATGTTTTGAACGATTCCTATGAAACTAGTTATAGATTCCGATGCATCACTTCAGGTTTACTGTATCCCTTGGACCTTCTTATTGACGATGAAACACAGATATTGCATCGGAATTAAATACAAAAGGCACAATGCCGACTTAATTAATAGAAGACTGACTCTTCCTACTGTCTATGTTTTGACCGTTCCTGTGACACTAGTTATAGATTCCGATGCGTCACTTCAGGTTTACTGTATCCCTCTGACCTTCTTATTGACGATAAAACACAGATATTGCATCGGAATTAAATACAAAATTCACAATGCCGACTTAAGTACAAGACGACTGACTCTTCTTACTGACTATGTTTTGAAGCATTCTTGTGACACTAGTTAAAGATTGCGATGCTTCACTCCAGGTTTACTGTATCCCTTGGACCATCTTAATGACGATGAAACACAGAAATTGCATCGGAATTAAATACAAAAGGCACAATGCCGACTTAAGTTCAAGAGGACTGACACTTCTTACTGTCTATGATTTGAAACATTCCTGTGACTCTAGTTATAGATTCCGATGCTTCACTTCATGTTTACTGTATCCCTCTGACCTTCTTATTGACGATGAAACACAGAAATTGCATCGGAACTAATACAAAATGCACAACGCTGAATTAAGTACAAGAAATCTGACCCTTCTTACCTACTATTTTCGAACCATTCCTGTGACACTAGTTATAGTCTCTGATGCTTCACTCCAGGTTTACTGTATTCCTTGGACCTTCTTATTGACGATGAAACACAGAAATTGCTTCGGAATTAAATACAAAAGGCCCATTGCCGACTTAAGTAAAAGAAGTCTGGCTCTTCTTAATATCTATGATTTGAACCATTCCTGTGACACTAGTTATAGATTCCGATGCTTCACTCCAGGTTTAGTGTATCACCTGGACCTTCTAATTGACGATGAAACACAGAAATTGCATCAGAATTAAATAGAAAATGCACAGTGATGACTTGAGTACAAGAAGACTGACTCTTCTTACTGACTATGTTTGAACCATTCCTGTGACACAAGTTATAGATTCCGATGCTTCACATCAGGTTTACTGTATCCCTTGGACCTTCTTATTGTCGATGAAACACAGAAATTGCATCGGAATTAAATAGAAAAGGCACAATGCCGACTTAAGTACAAGAATACCGACTCATCTTACTGTCTATGTTTTGAACCGTACCTGTGACACTAGTTATAGATTCCGATACTTCACTCCAGGTTTACTGTATCCCTTGGACCTTCTTATTGACTATGAAACACAGAAATTGCATCGGAATTACATAGAAAATGCACAATGCCGACTTAAGTACAAGAAGACTGACTCTTCTCACTGAACCATTCCTGTGACACTAGTTATAGATTCCGATGCTACACTTCAGCTTTACTGTATCCCTATGACCTTCTTATTGACGATGAAACACAGAAATTGCATCGGTATTAAATACAAAAGGCACAATGCCGAATTAAGTAAAAGAAGACTGGCTCTTCTTACTGTCTATGTTTGAACCTCTCCTGTGACACTAGTTATGGACTCCGATGTTTCACTTCAGATTTACTGCATCTTTTGGACCTACTTGTTGACGATGAAACACAGAAATTGCATCGAAATTAAATACAAAAGGCACAATGCCGACTTAAGTACAAGCAGACTGACTCTTCTTACTGTCTATGTTTTGAACCATCCCTGTGACACTAGTTATAGATTCCGATGCTTCACTCCCGGTTTACTGCGTCCCTTGGTCCTTCTTATTGACGATGAAACACAGAAATTGCATCGGAATTAAATGCAATAGGCCCAATGCCGACTTAAGTACAAGAAGACTGACTCTTCCTACTGGCTATATTTTGAACCATTCCTGTGAGAGTAGTTATAGATTCCGATGCTACACTTCAGGTTTACTGTATCCCTTGGACCTTCTTATTGACGATGAAACACAGAAATTGCATTGGAATTGAATACAAGAGGCACAATACCGACTTAAGTACAAGAAGACTGACTCTTCTTACTGACTATGTTTTGAACCATTCCTGTGACACTAGTCATAGATTCCGATGCTTAACTTCAGGATTACTGTATCGCTCTGACCTTCTTACTGACGATGAAACACAGAAATTGCATCGGAATTAAATACAAAAGGCACAATGCCGTCTTAAGTACAAAAAGAATGACTTTTCTTACTGTCTATGTTTTGAACCATCCCTGTGACACTAGTTGTAGAATCCGATGTTTTACTCCCGGTTTACTTTATCCCTTGGTCCTTCTTATTGACGATGAAACACAGAAATTGCATCGGAATTAAATACAAAAGGCACAATGCCGAATTAAGTACAATAAGGATGACTCTTCTTACTGTCTATGTTTTTGAACCATTCCTGTGACACTAGTTGTAGTTTCCGATGCTTCACACCATTTTTACTGTATCCCTTGGACCTTCTTATTGACGATGAAACACAGAAATTGCATCGGAATTAAATACAAAAGGCACAATGCCGACTTAAGTACAAGAAGACTGACTCTTCTTACTGTCTATGTTTTGAACCATTCCTTTGACACTAGTTATTGATTCCGGTGCTTCACTCCAGGTTTACTGTATCCCTTGGTCCTTCTTATAGACGATGAAACGCAGAAATTGCATCAGAATTAAATAGAAAAGGCACAATGCCGACTTAAGTACAAGAAGACTAACGCTTCTTACTGACTATGATTTGAACGATTCCTATGAAACTAGTTATAGATTCCGATGCATCACTTCAGGTTTACTGTATCCCTTGGACCTTCTTATTGACGATGAAACACAAATATTGCATCGGAATTAAATACAAAAGGCACAATGACGACTTAATTAATAGAAGACTGACTCTTCCTACTGTCTATGTTTTGACCGTTCCTGTGACACTAGTTATAGATTCCGATGCGTCACTTCAGGTTTACTGTATTTCTCTGACCTTCTTATTGACGATAAAACACAGATATTGCATCGGAATTAAATACAAAATTCACAATGCCGACTTAAGTACAAGACGACTGATTCTTCTTACTGACTATGTTTTGAAGCATTCTTGTGACACTAGTTAAAGATTGCGATGCTTCACTCCAGGTTTACTGTATCCCTTGGACCATCTTAATGACGATGAAACACAGAAATTGCATCGGAATTAAATACAAAAGGCACAATGCCGACTTAAGTTCAAGAAGACTGACACTTCTTACTGTCTATGTTTTGAAACATTCCTGTGACTCTAGTTATAGATTCCGATTCTTCACTTCATGTTTACTGTATCCCTCTGACCTTCTTATTGACGATGAAACACAGAAATTGCATCGGAATTAAATACAAAAGGCACAATGCCGTCTTAAGTACAAGAAGACTGACTTTTCTTACTGTCTATGTTTTGAAACATCCCTGTGACACTAGTTGTAGAATCCGATGTTTTACTCCAGGTTTACTTTATCCCTTGGTCCTTCTTATTGACGATGAAACACAGAAATTGCATCGGAATTAAATACAAAAGGCACAATGCCGAATTAAGTAAAAGAAGGATGACTCTTCTTACTGTCTATGTTGTTGAACCATTCCTGTGACACTAGTTATAGTTTCCGATGCTTCACACCATTTTTACTGTATCCCTTGGACTTTCTTATTGACGATGAAACACAGAAATTGCATCGGAATTAAATACAAAAGGCACAATGCCGACTTAAGTACAAGAAGACTGACTCTTCTTACTGTCTATGTTTTGAACCATTCCTTTGACACTAGTTATTGATTCCGGTGCTTCACTCCAGGTTTACTGTATCCCTTGGTCCTTCTTATTGACGATGAAACGCAGAAATTGCATCAGAATTAAATAGAAAACGCACAATGCCGACTTAAGTACATGAAGACTGACGCTTCTTACTGACTATGTTTTGAACGATTCCTATGAAACTAGTTATAGATTCCGATGCATCACTTCAGGTTTACTGTATCCCTTGGACCTTCTTATTGACGATGAAACACAGATATTGCATCGGAATTAAATACAATAGGCACAATGCCGACTTAATTAATAGAAGACTGACTCTTCCTACTGTCTATGTTTTGACCGTTCCTGTGACACTAGTTATAGATTCCGATGCGTCACTTCAGGTTTACTGTATCCCTCTGACCTTCTTATTGACGATAAAACACAGATATTGCATCGGAATTAAATACAAAATTCACAATGCCGACTTAAGTACAAGACGACTGACTCTTCTTACTGACTATGTTTTGAAGCATTCTTGTGACACTAGTTAAAGATTGCGATGCTTCACTCCAGGTTTACTGTATCCCTTGGACCATCTTAATGACGATGAAACACAGAAATTGCATCGGAATTAAATACAAAAGGCACAATGCCGACTTAAGTTCAAGAGGACTGACACTTCTTACTGTCTATGATTTGAAACATTCCTGTGACTCTAGTTATAGATTCCGATGCTTCACTTCATGTTTACTGTATTCCTCTGACCTTCTTATTGACGATGAAACACAGAAATTGCATCGGAACTAATACAAAATGCACAACGCTGAATTAAGTACAAGAAATCTGACCCTTCTTACCTACTATTTTCGAACCATTCCTGTGACACTAGTTATAGTCTCTGATGCTTCACTCCAGGTTTACTGTATTCCTTGGACCTTCTTATTGACGATGAAACACAGAAATTGCTTCGGAATTAAATACAAAAGGCCCATTGCCGACTTAAGTAAAAGAAGTCTGGCTCTTCTTAATATCTATGATTTGAACCATTCCTGTGACACTAGTTATAGATTCCGATGCTTCACTCCAGGTTTAGTGTATCACCTGGACCTTCTAATTGACGATGAAACACAGAAATTGCATCAGAATTAAATAGAAAATGCACAGTGATGACTTGAGTACAAGAAGACTGACTCTTCTTACTGACTATGTTTGAACCATTCCTGTGACACAAGTTATAGATTCCGATGCTTCACATCAGGTTTACTGTATCCCTTGGACCTTCTTATTGTCGATGAAACACAGAAATTGCATCGGAATTAAATAGAAAAGGCACAATGCCGACTTAAGTACAAGAATACCGACTCATCTTACTGTCTATGTTTTGAACCGTACCTGTGACACTAGTTATAGATTCCGATACTTCACTCCAGGTTTACTGTATCCCTTGGACCTTCTTATTGACTATGAAACACAGAAATTGCATCGGAATTACATAGAAAATGCACAATGCCGACTTAAGTACAAGAAGACTGACTCTTCTCCCTGAACCATTCCTGTGACACTAGTTATAGATTCCGATGCTACACTTCAGCTTTACTGTATCCCTATGACCTTCTTATTGACGATGAAACACAGAAATTGCATCGGTATTAAATACAAAAGGCACAATGCCGAATTAAGTAAAAGAAGACTGGCTCTTCTTACTGTCTATGTTTGAACCTCTCCTGTGACACTAGTTATGGACTCCGATGTTTCACTTCAGATTTACTGCATCTTTTGGACCTACTTGTTGACGATGAAACACAGAAATTGCATCGAAATTAAATACAAAAGGCACAATGCCGACTTAAGTACAAGCAGACTGACTCTTCTTACTGTCTATGTTTTGAACCATCCCTGTGACACTAGTTATAGATTCCGATGCTTCACTCCAGGTTTACTGCGTCCCTTGGTCCTTCTTATTGACGATGAAACACAGAAATTGCATCGGAATTAAATGCAATAGGCCCAATGCCGACTTAAGTACAAGAAGACTGACTCTTCCTACTGGCTATATTTTGAACCATTCCTGTGAGAGTAGTTATAGATTCCGATGCTACACTTCAGGTTTACTGTATCCCGTGGACCTTCTTATTGACGATGAAACACAGAAATTGCATTGGAATTGAATACAAGAGGCACAATACCGACTTAAGTACAAGAAGACTGACTCTTCTTACTGACTATGTTTGAACCATTCCTGTGACACTAGTCATAGATTCCGATGCTTAACTTCAGGATTACTGTATCGCTCTGACCTTCTTATTGACGATGAAACACAGAAATTGCATCGGAATTAAATACAAAAGGCACAATGCCGTCTTAAGTACAAAAAGAATGACTTTTCTTACTGTCTATGTTTTGAACCATCCCTGTGACACTAGTTGTAGAATCCGATGTTTTACTCCCGGTTTACTTTATCCCTTGGTCCTTCTTATTGACGATGAAACACAGAAATTGCATCGGAATTAAATACAAAAGGCACAATGCCGAATTAAGTACAAGAAGGATGACTCTTCTTACTGTCTATGTTTTTGAACCATTCCTGTGACACTAGTTATAGTTTCCGATGCTTCACACCATTTTTACTGTATCCCTTGGACCTTCTTATTGACGATGAAACACAGAAATTGCATCGGAATTAAATACAAAAGGCACAATGCCGACTTAAGTACAAGAAGACTGACTCTTCTTACTGTCTATGTTTTGAACCATTCCTTTGACACTAGTTATTGATTCCGGTGCTTCACTCCAGGTTTACTGTATCCCTTGGTCCTTCTTATAGACGATGAAACGCAGAAATTGCATCAGAATTAAATAGAAAAGGCACAATGCCGACTTAAGTACAAGAAGACTAACGCTTCTTACTGACTATGATTTGAACGATTCCTATGAAACTAGTTATAGATTCCGATGCATCACTTCAGGTTTACTGTATCCCTTGGACCTTCTTATTGACGATGAAACACAAATATTGCATCGGAATTAAATACAAAAGGCACAATGACGACTTAATTAATAGAAGACTGACTCTTCCTACTGTCTATGTTTTGACCGTTCCTGTGACACTAGTTATAGATTCCGATGCGTCACTTCAGGTTTACTGTATTTCTCTGACCTTCTTATTGACGATAAAACACAGATATTGCATCGGAATTAAATACAAAATTCACAATGCCGACTTAAGTACAAGACGACTGATTCTTCTTACTGACTATGTTTTGAAGCATTCTTGTGACACTAGTTAAAGATTGCGATGCTTCACTCCAGGTTTACTGTATCCCTTGGACCATCTTAATGACGATGAAACACAGAAATTGCATCGGAATTAAATACAAAAGGCACAATGCCGACTTAAGTTCAAGAAGACTGACACTTCTTACTGTCTATGTTTTGAAACATTCCTGTGACTCTAGTTATAGATTCCGATTCTTCACTTCATGTTTACTGTATCCCTCTGACCTTCTTATTGACGATGAAACACAGAAATTGCATCGGAATTAAATACAAAAGGCACAATGCCGACTTAAGTACAAGAAGACTGACTCTTCTTACTGTCTATGTTTTGAATCATTCCTGTGACACTAGTTATAGATTCCGATGCTTCAATTCAGGTCTACTGTATCCCTTGGACCTTCTTATTGACGATGAAACACAGAAATTGCATCGGAATTAAATACAAAAGGCATAATGCCGTCATAAGTACAAGAAGACTGACTCTTCTTACTGTCTATGTTTAAAACCATTCCTGTGACACTAGTTATAGATTCCGATGCTTCACTCCAGGTTTACAGTATCCCTTGGACCATCTTATTGACGATAACACACAGAAATTGCATCGGAATTAAATACAAAATGCACAATGCCGACTTAAGTACAATAAGACTGACTCTTCTTACTGACTATGTTTTGAACCATTCCTGTGACACTACTTATAGATTCTGATGCTTCACTTCGGGTTTACTGTATCCCTTGGACCTTCTTATTGACGATGAAACACAGAAATTGCATCGGAATTAAATAGAAAAGGCACAATGCCGACTTAAGTACAAGAAGACTGACTCTTCTTACTGTCTATGTTTTGAACCATTCCTGTGACACTAGTTATAGATTCCGATGCTTCACTTCAGGATTACTGTATCCCTTGGACCTTCTTATTGACGATGAAACACAGAAATTGCGTCGGAATTAAATACAACAGGCACAATGCCGACTTAAGTACAAGAAGACTGACTCTTCTTACTGTCTATGATTTGAACCATTCCTGTGACGCTAGTTATAGATTCCGGTGCTTCACTCCAGGTTTACTGTTTCCCTTGGTCCTTCTTATTGACGATGAAACACAGAAATTGCATCGGAATTAAATACAAAAGGCACAATGCCGACTTAAGTACAAGAAGACTGACGCTTCATACTGACTAAGTTTGAACCATTCCTGTGACACTAGTTATAAATTCAATTGCTTCACTTCAGGTTTACTGTATCCCTTGGACCTTCTTATTGACGATGAAACACAGAAATTGCATCGGAATTAAATACAAAAGGCACAATCCAGAATTAAGTACCTGAAGACTGACTCTTCTTACTGTCTATAATTTGAACCATTCCTATAACACTAGTTATAGATTCCGATGGTTCACTCCAGGTTTACTGTATCCCTTGGACCTTCTTATTGACGATGAAACACAGAAATAGCATCGAAATTAAATACAAAAGGCACAATGCCGACTTAAGTACAAGAAGACTGACTCTTCTTACTGTCTATGCTTTGTCCCATTCCTGTGACACTAGTTATAGATTCCGGTTCTTCACTCCAGGTTTACTGTATCCCTTGGACCTTCTTATTGACGATGAAACACAGAAATTGCATCGGAATTAAATACAAATAGCACAATGCCGACTTAAGTGCAAGAATACTGACTCATCTTACTGTCTATGTTTTGAACCGTCAATGTGACACTAGTTATAGATACCGATGTTTCACTCCAGGTTTACTGTATCCCTTGGACCTTCTTATTGTCGATGAAACACAGAAATTGCATCGGAATTAAATACAAAAGGCGCAATGCCGACTTAAGTAAAAGAACTCTGACTCTTCTTAATATCTATGATTTGAACCACTCCTGTGACACTAGTTATAGATTCCGATGCTTTACTCCAGGTTTACTGTATTCCTTGGACCTTCTTATTGACGATAAAACACAGAAATTGCATCAGAATTAAATAGAAAATGCACAGTGATGACTTAAGTACAAGAAGACTGACTCTTCTTACTGACTATGTTTTGAACCATTCCTGTGAAACTAGTTATAGATTCCGATGCTTCACTTCAGGTTTACTGTATCCCTTGGACTTTCTTATTGACGATGAAACACAGATATTGTATCAGAATTAAATAGAAAACGCACAATGCCGACTTAAGTACAAGAAGACTTACTCTACTTACTGTCTATGTTTTGAACCATTCCTGTGACACTAGTTATAGATTCCGATGCTTCACTCCAGGTGTTCTGTATCCCTTGGACCCTCTTATTGACGATGAAACTCAGAAATTGCATCGGAATTAAATACATAAGGCACAATGCCGACTTAAGTACAAGAAGACTGACTCTTCTTGCTGTCTATGTTTTGAACCATTCCTGTGGCACTAGTTATAGATTCCGGTGCTTCACTCCAGGTTTACTGTATCCCTTGGACCTTCTTATAGACGATGAAACACAGAAATTGCATCGGAATTAAATACAAAATGCACAATGCCGACTTAAGTACAAGAAGACTGACTCCTCTGCCTGACTATGTTTTGAATCATTCCTGTGACACTAGTTATAGATTCCGATGCTCCACTTCAGGTTTACTGTATCCCTTTGACCTTCTCATTGACGATGAAACACAGAAATTGCATCGGAACTAATACAAAATGCACAACGCTGAATTAAGTACAAGAAATCTGACCCTTCTTACCTACTATTTTCGAACCATTCCTGTGACACTAGTTATAGTCTCTGATGCTTCACTCCATGTTTACTGTATTCCTTGGACCTTCTTATTGACGATGAAACACAGAAATTGCTTCGGAATTAAATACAAAAGGCACATTGCCGACTTAAGTAAAAGAAGTCTGGCTCTTCTTAATATCTATGATTTGAACCATTCCTGTGACACTAGTTATAGATTCCGATGCTTCACTCCAGGTTTAGTGTATCACCTGGACCTTCTAATTGACGATGAAACACAGAAATTGCATCAGAATTAAATAGAAAATGCACAGTGATGACTTGAGTACAAGAAGACTGACTCTTCTTACTGACTATGTTTGAACCATTCCTGCGACACAAGTTATAGATTCCGATGCTTCACATCAGGTTTACTGTATCCCTTGGACCTTCTTATTGACGATGAAACACAGAAATTGCATCGGAATTAAATAGAAAAGGCACAATGCCGACTTAAGTACAAGAATACCGACTCATCTTACTGTCTATGTTTTGAACCGTACCTGTGACACTAGTTATAGATTCCGATACTTCACTCCAGGTTTACTGTATCCCTTGGACCTTCTTATTGACGATGAAACACAGAAATTGCATCGGAATTACATAGAAAATGCACAATGCCGACTTAAGTACAAGAAGACTGACTCTTCTCACTGAACCATTCCTGTGACACTAGTTATAGATTCCGATGCTACACTTCAGCTTTACTGTATCCCTATGACTTTCTTATTGACGATGAAACACAGAAATTGCATCGGTATTAAATACAAAAGGCACAATGCCGAATTAAGTAAAAGAAGACTGGCTCTTCTTACTGTCTATGTTTGAACCTCTCCTGTGACACTAGTTATGAACTCCGATGTTTCACTTCAGATTTACTGCATCTTTTGGACCTACTTGTTGACGATGAAACACAGAAATTGCATCGAAATTAAATACAAAAGGCACAATGCCGACTTAAGTACAAGCAGACTGACTCTTCTTACTGTCTATGTTTTGAACCATCCCTGTGACACTAGTTATAGATTCCGATGCTTCACTCCAGGTTTACTGCGTCCCTTGGTCCTTCTTATTGACGATGAAACACAGAAATTGCATCGGAATTAAATGCAATAGGCCCAATGCCGACTTAAGTACAAGAAGACTGACTCTTCCTACTGGCTATATTTTGAACCATTCCTGTGAGAGTAGTTATAGATTCCGATGCTACACTCAGGTTTACTGTATCCCTTGGACCTTCTTATTGACGATGAAACACAGAAATTGCATCGGAATTAAATACAAAAGGCACAATGCCGACTTAAGTACAAAAATACTGACTCATCTTACTGTCTATGTTTTGAACCGTCCCTGTGACACTAGTTATAGATTCCGATGATTCACTCCAGGTTTACTGTTTCCCTTGGACCTTCTTATTGACGATGAAACACAGAAATTGCATCGGAATTAAATACAAAATGCACAATGCCGACTTAAGTACAAGAAGACTGACTCCTCTGCCTGACTATGTTTTGAATCATTCCTGTGACACTAGTTATAGATTCCGATGCTCCACTTCAGGTTTACTGTATCCCCCTGACCTTCTTATTGACGATAAAACACAGATATTGCATCGGAATTAAATACAAAATTTACAATGCCGACTTAAGTACAAGACGACTGACTCTTCTTACTGACTATGTTTTGAAGCATTCTTGTGACACTAGTTAAAGATTGCGATGCTTCACTCCAGGTTTACTGTATCCCTTGGACCATCTTAATGACGATGAAACACAGAAATTGCATCGGAATTAAATACAAAAGGCACAATGCCGACTTAAGTTCAAGAAGACTGACACTTCTTACTGTCTATGTTTTGAAACATTCCTGTGACACTAGTTATAGATTCCGATGCTTCACTTCATGTTTACTGTATCCCTCTGACCTTCTTATTGACGATGAAACACAGAAATTGCATCGGAATTAAATACAAAAGGCACAATGCCGACTTAAGTACAAGAAGACTGACTCTTCTTACTGTCGATGTTTTGAATCATTCCTGTGACACTAGTTATAGATTCCGATGCTTCAATTCAGGTCTACTGTATCCCTTGGACCTTCTTATTGACGATGAAACACAGAAATTGCATCGGAATTAAATACAAAAGGCACAATGCCGTCATAAGTACAAGAAGACTGACTCTTCTTACTGTCTATGTTTAAAACCATTCCTGTGACACTAGTTATAGATTCCGATGCTTCACTCCATGTTTACTGTATCCCTTGGACCATCTTATTGACGATAACACACAGAAATTGCATCGGAATTAAATACAAAATACACAATGCCGACTTAAGTACAAGAAGACTGACTCTTCTTACCGACTATGTTTTGAACCATTCCTGTGACACTACTTATAGATTCTGATGCTTCACTTCGGGTTTACTGTATCCCTTGGACCTTCTTATTGACGATGAAACACAGAAATTGCATCGGAATTAAATAGAAAAGGCACAATGCCGACTTAAGTACAAGAAGACTGACTCTTCTTACTGTCTATGTTTTGAACCATTCCTGTGACACTAGTTATAGATTCCGATGCTTCACTTCAGGTTTACTGTATCCCTTGGACCTTCTTATTGACGATGAAACACAGAAATTGCGTCGGAATTAAATACAACAGGCACAATGCCGACTTAAGTACAAGAAGACTGACTCTTCTTACTGTCTATGTTTTGAACCATTCCTGTGACGCTAGTTATAGATTCCGGTGCTTCACTCCAGGTTTACTGTTTCCCTTGGTCCTTCTTATTGACGATGAAACACAGAAATTGCATCGGAATTAAATACAAAAGGCACAATGCCGACTTAAGTACAAGAAGACTGACGCTTCATACTGACTAAGTTTGAACCATTCCTGTGACACTAGTTATAAATTCAATTGCTTCACTTCAGGTTTACTGTATCCCTTGGACCTTCTTATTGACGATGAAACACAGAAATTGCATCGGAATTAAATACAAAAGGCACAATCCAGAATTAAGGACCTGAAGACTGACTCTTCTTACTGTCTATAATTTGAACCATTCCTATAACACTAGTTATAGATTCCGATGCTTCACTCCAGGTTTACTGTATCCCTTGGACCTTCTTATTGACGATGAAACACAGAAATTGCATCGAAATTAAATACAAAAGTCACAATGCCGACTAAAGTAAAAGAAGTCTGGCTCTTCTTAATATCTATGATTTGAACCATTCCTGTGCCACTAGTTATAGATTCCGATGCTTCACTCCAGGTTTAGTGTATCACCTGGACCTTCTAATTGACGATGAATCACAGAAATTGCATCAGAATTAAATAGAAAATGCACAGTGATGACTTGAGTACAAGAAGACTGACTCTTCTTACTGACTATGTTTGAACCATTCCTGTGACACAAGTTATAGATTCCGATGCTTCACATCAGGTTTACTGTATCCCTTGGACCTTCTTATTGACGATGAAACACAGAAATTGCATCGGAATTAAATAGTAAAGGCACAATGCCGACTTAAGTACAAGAATACCGACTCATCTTACTGTCTATGTTTTGAACCGTACCTGTGACACTAGTTATAGATTCCGATGCTTCACTCCAGGTTTACTGCGTCCCTTGGTCCTTCTTATTGACGATGAAACACAGAAATTGCATCGGAATTAAATGCAATAGGCCCAATGCCGACTTAAGTACAAGAAGACTGACTCTTCCTACTGGCTATATTTTGAACCATTCCTGTGAGAGTAGTTATAGATTCCGATGCTACACTTCAGGTTTACTGTATCCCTTGGACCTTCTTATTGACGATGAAACACCGAAATTGCATCGGAATTAAATACAAAAGGCACAATGCCGACTTAAGTACAAAAATACTGACTCATCTTACTGTCTATGTTTTGAACCGTCCCTGTGACACTAGTTATATATTCCGATGATTAACTCCAGGTTTACTGTTTCCCTTGGACCTTCTTATTGACGATGAAACACAGAAATTGCATCGGAATTAAATACAAAATGCACAATGCCGACTTAAGTACAAGAAGACTGACTCCTCTGCCTGACTATGTTTTGAATCATTCCTGTGACACTAGTTATAGATTCCGATGCTCCACTTCAGGTTTACTGTATCCCTCTGACCTTCTTATTGACGATGAAACACAGAAATTGCATCGGAACTAATACAAAATGCACAACGCTGAATTAAGTACAAGAAATCTGACCCTTCTTACCTACTATTTTCGAACCATTCCTGTGACACTAGTTATAGTCTCTGATGCTTCACTCCATGTTTACTGTATTCCTTGGACCTTCTTATTGACGATGAAACACAGAAATTGCTTCGGAATTAAATACAAAAGGCACATTGCCGACTTAAGTAAAAGAAGTCTGGCTCTTCTTAATATCTATGATTTGAACCATTCCTGTGACACTAGTTACAGATTCCGATGCTTCACTCCAGGTTTAGTGTATCACCTGGACCTTCTAATTGACGATGAAACACAGAAATTGCATCAGAATTAAATAGAAAATGCACAGTGATGACTTGAGTACAAGAAGAATGACTCTTCTTACTGACTATGTTTGAACCATTCCTGTGACACAAGTTATAGATTCCGATGCTTCACATCAGGTTTACTGTATCCCTTGGACCTTCTTATTGACGATGAAACACAGAAATTGCATCGGAATTAAATAGAAAAGGCACAATGCCGACTTAAGTATAAGAATACCGACTCATCTTACTGTCTATGTTTTGAACCGTACTTGTGACACTAGTTATAGATTCCGATACTTCACTCCAGGTTTACTGTATCCCTTGGACCTTCTTATTGACGATGAAACACAGAAATTGCATCGGAATTACATACAAAATGCACAATGCCGACTTAAGTACAAGAAGACTGACTCTTCTCACTGAACCATTCCTGTGACACTAGTTATAGATTCCGATGCTACACTTCAGCTTTACTGTATCCCTATGACCTTCTTATTGACGATGAAACACAGAAATTGCATCGGTATTAAATACAAAAGGCACAATGCCGAATTAAGTAAAAGAAGACTGGCTCTTCTTACTGTCTATGTTTGAACCTCTCCTGTGACACTAGTTATGGACTCCGATGTTTCACTTCAGATTTACTGCATCTTTTGGACCTACTTGTTGACGATGAAACACAGAAATTGCATCGAAATTAAATACAAAAGGCACAATGCCGACTTAAGTACAAGCAGACTGACTCTTCTTACTGTCTATGTTTTGAACCATCCCTGTGACACTAGTTATAGATTCCGATGCTTCACTCCAGGTTTACTGCGTCCCTTGGACCTTCTTATTGACGATGAAACACAGAAATTGCATTGGAATTGAATACAAAAGGCACAATACCGACTTAAGTACAAGAAGACTGACTCTTCTTACTGAGTATGTTTGAACCATTCCTGTGACACTAGTTATAAATTCCTATGTTTCACTTCAGGATTACTGTATCCCTTGGACCTTCTTATTGAAGATGAAACACAGAAATTGCATCGTAATTAAATACAAAAGGCACAATGCCGAATTAAGTACAAGAAGGATGACTCTTCTTACTGTCTATGCTTTTGAACCATTCCTGTGACACTAGTTATAGTTTCCGATGTTTCACACCATTTTTACTGTATCCCTTGGACCTTCTTATTGACGATGAAACACAGAAATTGCATCGGAATTAAATACAAAAGGCACAATGCCGACTTAAGTACAAGAAGACTGACTCTTCTTACTGACTATGTTTTGAACCATTCCTGTGACACTACTTATAGATTCTGATGCTTCACTTCGGGTTTACTGTATCCCTTGGACCTTCTTATTGACGATGAAACACAGAAATTGCATCGGAATTAAATAGAAACGGCACAATGCCGACTTAAGTACAAGAAGACTGACTCTTCTTACTGTCTATGTTTTGAACCATTCCTGTGACACTAGTTATAGATTCCGATGCTTCACTTCAGGTTTACTGTATCCCTTGGACCTTCTTATTGACGATGAAACACAGAAATTGCGTCGGAATTAAATACAACAGGCACAATGCCGACTTAAGTACAAGAAGACTGACTCTTCTTACTGTCTATGTTTTGAACCATTCCTGTGACGCTAGTTATAGATTCCGGTGCTTCACTCCAGGTTTACTGTTTCCCTTGGTCCTTCTTATTGACGATGAAACACAGAAATTGCATCGGAATTAAATACAAAAGGCACAATGCCGACTTAAGTACAAGAAGACTGACGCTTCATACTGACTATGTTTTAACCATTCCTGTGACACTAGTTATAAATTCAATTGCTTCACTTCAGGTTTACTGTATCCCTTGGACCTTCTTATTGACGATGAAACACAGAAATTGCATCGGAATTAAATACAAAATGCACAATCCAGAATTAAGTACCTGAAGACTGACTCTTCTTACTGTCTATGTTTAAAACCATTCCTGTGACACTAGTTATAGATTCCGATGCTTCACTCCAGGTTTACTGTATCCCTTGGACCTTCTTATTGACGATGAAAAACAGAAATTGCATCGAAATTAAATACAAAAGGCACAATGCCGACTTAAGTACAAGGAGACTGACTCTTCTTACTGTCTATGCTTTGTCCCATTCCTGTGACACTAGTTATAGATTCCGGTTCTTCACTCCAGGTTTACTGTATCCCTTGGACCTTCTTATTGACGATGAAACACAGAAATTGCATCGGAATTAAATACAAATAGCACAATGCCGACTTAAGTGCAAGAATACTGACTCATCTTACTGTCTATGTTTTGAACCGTCAATGTGACACTAGTTATAGATACCGATGTTTCACTCCAGGTTTACTGTATCCCTTGGACCTTCTTATTGTCGATAAAATACAGAAATTGCATCGGAATTAAATACAAAAGGCGCAATGCCGACTTAAGTAAAAGAACTCTGACTCTTCTTAATATCTATGATTTGAACCACTCCTGTGACACTAGTTATAGATTCCGATGCTTTACTCCAGGTTTACTGTATCCCTTGGACCTTCTTATTGACGATAAAACACAGAAATTGCATCAGAATTAAATAGAAAATGCACAGTGATGACTTAAGTACAAGAAGACTGACTCTTCTTACTGACTATGTTTTGAACCATTCCTGTGAAACTAGTTATAGATTCCGATGCTTCACTTCAGGTTTACTGTATCCCTTGGACCTTCTTATTGACGATGAAACACAGATATTGTATCAGAATTAAATAGAAAACGCACAATGCCGACTTAAGTACAAGAAGACTTACTCTACTTACTGTCTATGTTTTGAACCATTCCTGTGACACTAGATATAGATTCCGATGCTTCACTTCAGGTTTACTGTATCCCTCTGACCTTCCTATTGACGATGAAACATAGAAATTTCACCCGAATTAAATACGAAAGGCACAATGCCGACTTAAGTACAAGAAGACTCACTCTTACTACTGTCTATGTTTTGACCATTCCTGTGACACTAGTTATAGATTCCGATGCTTCACTTTAGGTTTACCGTATCCCTCTGACCTTCTTATTGACGATGAAACACAGAAATTGCATAGGAATTAAATACAAAAGGCACAATGCCGACTTAACTACAAGAAGACTTACTCTTCTTACTGTCTATGTTTTGAACCATTCCTGTGATACTAGTTATAGATTCCGATGTTTTACTCCAGGTTTACTGTATCCCTTGGTCCTTCTTATTGACGATTAAACACAGAAATTGCATCGGATTTAAATACAAAAGGCACAATGCCGACTTAACTACAAGAAGACTTACTCTTCTTACTGTCTATGTTTTGAACCATTCCTGTGATACTAGTTATAGATTCCGATGCTTCACTCCCGGTTTACTGTATCCCTTGGACCTTCTTATTGACGATGAAACACAGAAATTGCTTCGGAATTAAATAGAAAATGCACAGTGATGATTTATGTACAAGAAGACTGACTCTTCTTACTGACTATGTTTGAACCATTCCTGTGACACTAGTTATAGATTCCGATGCTTCACTTCAGGTTTACTGTATTCCTTGGACCTTCTCATTGACGATGAAACACAGAAAATGCATCGGAATTAAATAGAAAAGGCACAATGCCGACTTAAGTACAAGAATACAGACTCATCTTACTGTCTATATTTTGAACCGTCCCTGTGACACTAGTTATAGATCCCGATGCTTCACTCCAGGTTTACTGTATCCCTTGGACCTTCTTATTGACGATGAAACACAGAAATTGCATCGGAAATACATAGAAAATGCACAATGCCGACATAAGCACAAGAAGACTGACTCTTCTTACTGACTATGTTTTGAACCATTCCTGTGACACTAGTTATAGATTCCGATGCTTCACTTCAGGTTTACTGTATCCCACTGACCTTCTCATTGACGATGAAACACAGAAATTGCATCGGAATTAAATACAAAAGGCACAATGCCGAATTAAGTACATGAAGACTGGCTCTTCTTACTGTCTATGTTTTGAACCATTCCTGTGACACTAGTTATAGACTCCGATGCTTCACTTCAGATTTACTGCATCATTTGGACCTACTTGTTGACGATGAAACACAGAAATTGAATCGGAATTAAATACAAAAGGCACAATGCCGACTTAAGTACAAGCAGAATGACTCTTCTTACTGTCAATGTTTTGAACCATCCCTGTGACACTAGTTATAGATTCCGATGCTTCACTCCACGTTTACTGTGTCCCTTGGACCTTCTTACTGACGATGAAACACAGAATTTGAATCGGAATTAAATACAATAGGCACAATGCCGACTTAAGTACAAGAAGACTGACTCTTCCTACTGGCTATGAGTTGAACCATTCCTGTGAGAGTAGTTATAGATTCCGATGCTTCACTTCAGGTTTACTGTATCCCTTGGACCTTCTTATTGACGATGAAACACAGAAATTGCATCGCAATTGTATACAAAAGGCACAATACCGACTTAAGTACAAGAAGACTGACTCTTCTTACTGTCTATGTTTTGAATCATTCCTGTGACACTAGTTATAGATTCCGATGCTCCACTTCAGGTTTACTGTATCCCTTGGACCTTCTTATTGACGATGAAACACAGAAATTGCATCGGAATTAAATACAGAAGGCACAATGCCGAATTAAGGACAAGACGACTGACTATTCTTACTGTCTATGTTTTGAATCATTCCTGTGACACTAGTTATAGATTCCGATGCTCCACTTCAGGTTTACTGTATCACTCTGACCTTCTTATTGACGATGAAACACAGAAATTGCATCGGAATTAAATACAAAAGGCACAATGCCGACTTAAGTACAAGAAGACTGACTCTTCCTACTGTCTATGTTTTGAACCATTCCTGTGACACTAGTTATAGATTCCGGTGCTTCACTCCAGGTTTACTTTATTCCTTGGACCTTGTTATTGACGATGAAACACAGAAATTGCATCAGAGTTAAATAGAAAAGTCATAATGCCGACTTAAGTACAAAAAGACTGACGCTTCTTACTGACTATGTTTTGAAACATTCCTGTGAACCTAGTTATAGATTCCGATGCTTCACTTCAGGTTTACTGTATCCCTTGGACCCTCTTATTGACGATGAAACACAGATATTGCATCGGAATTAAATAGAAAAGGCACAATGCCGACTTAAGTACAAGAAGACTGACCCTTCTTACTGTCTATGTTTTGAACCATTCCTGTGACACTAGTTATAGATTCCGATGCTTCACTTCATGTTTACTGTATCCCTCTGACCTTCCTATTGACGATGAAACACAGAAATTTCATCCGAATTAAATACAAAATTCACAATGCCGACTTAAGTACAAGAAGACTGACTCTTCCTACTGTCTATGTTTTGACCGTTCCTGTGACACTAGTTATAGATTCCGATGCTTCACATCAGGTTTACTGTATACCTCTTACCTTCCTATTGACGATGAAACACAGATATTGCATCGGAATTAAATACAAATGGCACAATGCCGACTTAAGTGCAAGACGACTGACTCTTCTTACTGACTATGCTTTGAACCATTCTTGTGACACTAGTTACAGATTCCGATGCTTCACTCCAGGTTTACTGTATCCCTTGGACCTTCTTATTGACGATGAAACACAGAAATTGCATCGGAATTAAATACAAAAGGCACAATGCCGACTTAAGTTCAAGAAGACTGACTCTTCTTACTGTCTATGTTTAAATCCATTCCTGTGACACTAGTTATAGATTCCGATGCTTCACTCCAGGATTTCTGCATCCTTTGGACCATCTTATTGACGATAACACACAGAAATTGCATCGGAATTAAATACAAAATGCACAATGCCGACTTAAGTACAAGAAGACTGACTCTTCTTACTGACTATGTTTTGAACCAATCCTGTGACACTACTTATAGATTCCGATGTTTCACTGCAGGTTTACTGAATCCCTTGGACGTTCTTATTGACGATGAAACACAGAAATTGCATCGGGATTAAATAGAAGAGGCACAATGCCGACTTAAGTACAAGAAGACTGACTCTTCTTACTGTCTATGTTTTGAACCATTCCTGTGACACTAGTTATAGATTCCGATGCTTCACATCAGGTTTACTGTATCCCTTGGACCTTCTTATTGACGATGAAACACAGAAATTGGATCGGAATTAAATACAAAAGGCACAATGCCGACTTTAGTACAAGAAGACTGACTCTTCTTACTGTCTATGTTTTGAACCATAACTGTGACGCGAGTTATAGATTCCGGTGCTTCACTCCACGTTTACTGTATCCCCTGGTCCATCTTATTGACGATGAAACACAGAAATTGCATCGGAATTAAATACAAAAGGCACAACGCCGACTTAAGTACAAGAAGACTGACTCTTCATACTGACTATGTTTGAACCATTCCTGTGACACTAGTTATAAATTCCGATGCTTCACTTCAGGTTTACTGTATCCCTTGGACCTTCTTATTGACGATGAAACACAGAAATTGCATCGGAATTAAATACAAAAGGCACAATGCAGAATTAAGTACAAGAGGACTGACTCTTCTTACTGTTTATGATTTGAACCATTCCTGTGACACTAGTTATAGATTCCCATGCTTCACTCCAGGTTTACTGTATCCCTTGCACCTTCTTATTGACAATGAAACACATAAATTGCATCGGAATTAAATAAAAAAGGCACAATGCCGACTTAAGTGCAAGAAGACTGACCCTTCTTATTGTCTATGGTTTGAACCATTCCTGTGACACTAGATATAGATGACGATGCTTCACTTCAGGTTTACTGTATCCTTCCGACCTTCCTATTGATGATGAAACACAGAAATTTCATCCGAATTAAATACAAAAGGCACAATGCCGACTTAAATACAAGAAGACTGACTCTTCCTACTGTCTATGTTTTGACCATTCCTGTGACACTAGTTATAGATTCCGATGCTTCACTTCAGGTTTACTGTATCCCTCTGACCCTCTTATTGACGTTGAAACTCAGATTTTGCATCGGAATTAAATACAGAAGGCACAATGCCGACTTAAGTACAAGAAGACTGACTCTTCTTACTGACTATGTTTTGAACCATTTTTATGACACTAGTTATAGATTCCGATGCTTCACTCCAGGTTTACTGTATCCCTTGGACCTTCTTAATGACGATGAAACACAGAAATTGCATCGGAATTAAATACAAAAGGCACAATGCCGACTTAAGCTCAAGAAGACTGACTCCTCTTACTGTATATGTTTTGGAACATTCCTGTAACTCTAGTTATAGATTCCGATGCTTCACTCCAGGTTTACTGTATCCCTTGGACCTTCTTAATGACGATGAAACACGGAAATTGCATCGGAATTAAATACAAAAGACACAATACCGACATAAGTACAAGAAGACTGACGCTTCTTACTGTCTATGTTTTGAACCATTCCTGTGACACTAGTTATAGACTCCGATGCTTCACTTCAGGTTTACTGCATCATTTGGACCTTCTTATTGACGATGAAATACAGAAATTGCATCGGTATTAAATACAAAAATCACAATGCCGACTTAAGTACAAGCAGACTGACTCTTCTTACTATCTATGATTTGAACCATCCCTGTGACACTAGTTATAGATTTCGATGCTTCACTCCAGGTTTACTGTGTCCCTTGGACCTTCTTATTGACGATGAAACACAGAAATTGCATCGGAATTAAATACAATAGGCACAATACCGACTTAAGTACAAGAAGACTGACTCTTCCTACTGCCTATGTTTTGAACCATTCCTGTGACAGTAGTTATAGATTCCGATGCTTCACTTCAGGTTTACTGTATCCCTTGGACCTTCTTATTGACGATGAAACACAGAAAATGCTTCGGAATTAAATACAAAAGGCACAATGCCGTCATAAGTACAAGAAGACTGACTCTTCTTACTGTCTATGTTGAAATCCATTCCTGTGACACTAGTTATAGATTCTGATGCTTCACTAAAGGATTTCTGTATCCTTTGGACCATCTTATTGACGATGACACACAGAAATTGCATCGGAATTAAATACAAAATGCACAATGCCGACTTAAGTACAAGAAGACTGACTCTTCTTACTGACTATGTTTGAACCATTCCTGTGACACTACTTATAGATTCCGATGCTTCACTTCAGGTTTACTGAATCCCTTGGACCTTCTTATTGACGATGAAACACAGAAATTGCATCGGGATTAAATAGAAGAGGCACAATGCCGACTTAAGTACATGAAGACTGACTCTTCTTACTGTCAATGTTTTGAACCATTCCTGTGACACTAGTTATAGATTCAGATGCTTCACTTCAGGTTTACTGTATCCCTTGAACCTTCTTATTGACGATGAAAGACAGAAATTGCATCGGAATTAAATACAAAAGGCACAACGCCGACTTAAGTACAAGAAGACTGACTCCTCTGACTGAGTATGTATTGAAACATTCCTGTGACACTACTTATAGATTCCGATGCTTCACTTCAGGTTTACTGAATCCCTTGGACCTTCTTATTGACGATGAAACACAGAAATTGCATCGGGACTAAATGGAAGAGGCACAATGCCGACTTAAGTACATGAAGACTGACTCTTCTTACTGTCAATGTTTTGAACCATTCCTGTGACACTAGTTATAGATTCAGATGCTTCACTTCAGGTTTACTGTATCCCTTGAACCTTCTTATTGACGATGAAAGACAGAAATTGCATCGGAATTAAATACAAAAGGCACAACGCCGACTTAAGTACAAGAAGACTGACTCCTCTGACCGAGTATGTATTGAAACATTCCTGTGACACTACTTATAGATTCCGATGCTTCACTTCAGGTTTACTGAATCCCTTGGACCTTCTTATTGACGATGAAACACAGAAATTGCATCGGGACTAAATAGAAGAGGCACAATGCCGACTTAAGTACATGAAGACTGACTCTTCTTACTGTCAATGTTTTGAACCATTCCTGTGACACTAGTTATAGACTCCGATGCTTCACTCCAGGTTTACTGTATTCCTTGGACCTTCTTATTGACGATGAAACACAGAAATTGCTTCGGAATTAAATACGAAAGGCACATTGCCGACTTATGTAAACGAAGTCTGACTCTTCATAATATCTATGATTTGAACCATTCCTGTGACACTAGTTATAGATTCCGATGCTTCACTCCAGGTTTACTGTATCCCTTGGACCTTCTTATTGACGATGAAACACAGAAATTGCATCAGAATTAAATAGAAAATGCACAGTGATGATTTCTGTACAAGAAGTCTGACCCTTCTTACTGACTATGTTTGAACCATTCCTGTGACACTAGTTATAGATTCCGATGCCTCACTTCAGGTTTACTGTATCCCTTGGACCTTCTCATTGACGATGAAACACAGAAATTGCATCGGAATTAAATAGAAAAGGCACAATGCCGACTTAAGTACAAAAATACTGACTCATCTTACTGTCTATGTTTTGAACCGTCCCTGTGACACTAGTTATAGATCCCGATGCTTCACTCCAGGTTTACTGTATCCCTTGGACCTTCTTATTGGCGATGAAACACAGAAATTGCATCGGAATTACATAGAAAATGCACAATGCCGACATAAGTACAAGAAGACTGTCTCTTCTTACTGACTATGTTTTGAACCATTCCTGTGACACTAGTTATAGATTCCGATGCTTCACTTCAGGTTTACTGTATCCCTCTGACCTTCTCATTGACGATGAAACACAGAAATAGCATCGGAATTAAATACAAAAGGCACTATGCCGAATTAAGTACAAGAAGACTCGCTCTTCTTACTGTCTATGTTTTGAACCATTCCTGTGACACTAGTTATAGACTCCGATGCTTCACTTCAGATTTACTGCATCATTTGGACCTACTTGTTGACGATGAAACACAGAAATTGCATCGGAATTAAATACAAAAGGCACAATGCCCACTTAAGTACAAGCAGACTGACTCTTCTTACTGTCAATGTTTTGAACCATCCCTGTGACACTAGTTATAGATTCCGATGCTTCACTCCAGGTTTACTGTGTCCCTTGGACCTTCTTATTGACGATGAAACACAGAATTTGCATCGGAATTAAATACAATAGGCACAATGCCGACTTAAGTACAAGAAGACTGACTCTTCCTACTGGCTATGTTTTGAACCTTTCCTGTGAGAGTAGTTATAGATTCCGATGCTTCACTTCAAGTTTACTGTATCCGTTGGACCTTCTTATTGACGATGAAACTCAGAAATTGCATCGGAATTGAATACAAAAGTCACAATACCGACTTAAGTACAAGAAGACTGACTCTTCTTACTGACTATGTTTTGAACCACTCCTGTGACACTAGTCATAGATTCCGGTGCTTAACTTCAGAATTACTGTATCCCTCTGACATTCTTATTGACGATGAAACACAGAAATAGCATCGGAATTAAATACAAAAGGCACAATGCCGACTTAAGTGAAAGAAGACTGACTCTTCTTACTGTCTATATTTGAACCACCCCTGTGACATTAGTTATTGATTCCGATGTTTTACTCCAGGTTTACTTTATCGCTTGGTCCTTCTTATTGACGATGAAACACAGAAATTGCATCGGAATTAAATACAAAAGGCACAATGCCGACTTAAGTACAAGAAGACTGACTCTTCTTACTGATTATGTTTGAACCATTCCTGTGAGAATAGTATAAATTCCGATGTTTCTCTTCAGGTTTACTGTATCCCTTGGACCTTCTTATTGACGATGAAACACAGAAATTGCATCGGAATTAAATACAAAAGGCACAATGCCGAATTAAGTACAAGAAGACTGACTCTTCTTTCAGTCTATGTTTTGAATCATTCCTGTGACACTAGTTATAGATTCCGATGCTCCACTTCAGGTTTACTGTATCCCTCTGACCTTCTTATTGACGATGAAACACAGAAATTGCATCGGAATTAAATACAAAAGGCACAATACCGACTTAAGTACAAGAAGACTGACTCTTCCTCCTGTCTATGTTTTGAACCATTCCTGTGACACTAGTTATAGATTCTGGTGCTTCACTCCAGGTTTACTGTATTCCTTGGACCTTCTTATTGACGATGAAACACAGAAATTGCATCAGAAATAAATAGAAAAGGCATAATGCCGACTTAAGTGCAAAAAGACTGACGCTTCATACTGTCTATGTTTTGAACCATTCCTGTCACACTAGTTATAGATTCCGATGCTTCACTTCAGGTTTACTGTATCCCTCTGTCCTTCCTATTGACGATGAAACACAGAAATTTCATCCGAATGAAATACAAAAGGCACAATGCTGACTTAAGTACAAGAAGACTGACTCTTCCTACTGTCTATGTTTTGACCGTTACTGTGACACTAGTTATAGATTCCGATGCTTCACATCAGGTTTACTGTATCCCTCTGACCTTCCTATTGACGATGAAACACAGATATTGCATCGGAATTAAATACAAAAGGCACAATGCCGACTTAAGTACAAGACGACTGACTCTTCTTACTGACTATGTTTTGAACCATTCTTGTGACACTAGTTATAGATTCCGATGGTTCACTCCAGGTTTCCTGTATCCCTGGGACCTTCTTATTGACGATGAAACACAGAAATTGCATCGGAATTAAGCACAAAAGGCACAATGCCGACTTAAGTTCAAGAAGACTGACTCTTCGTACTGTCTATGTTTTGAAAGATTCCTGTGACTCTAGTTATGGATTCCGATGCTTCACTTCATGTTTACTTTATCCCTGTGACCTTCTTATTGACGATGAAACACAGAAATTGCATCGGAATTAAATACAAAAGGCACAATGCCGGCTTAAGTACAAGAAGACTGACTCTTCTTACTCTCTATGTTTTGAACCATTCCTGTGACACTAGTTATAGATTCCGATCTTTCAATTCAGGTCTACTGTATCCCTTGGACCTTCTTATTGACGATGAAACACAGAAATTGCTTCGGAATTAAATACAAAAGGCACAATGCCGTCATAAGTACAAGAAGACTGACTCTTCTTACTGTCTATGTTGAAATCCATTCCTGTGACACTAGTTATAGATTCCGATGCTTCAATTCAGGTCTACTGTATCCCTCTGACCTTCTTATTGACGATGAAACACAGAAATTGCATCGGAATTAAATACAAAAGGCACAATGCCGGCTTAAGTACAAGAAGACTGACTCTTCTTACTCTCTATGTTTTGAACCATTCCTGTGACACTAGTTATAGATTCCGATGCTTCACTCCAGGTTTACTGTATCCCTTGGACCTTCTTATTGACGATGAAACACAGAAATCGCATCGGAATTACATAGAAAATGCACAATGCCGACTTAAGTACAAGAAGACTGACTCTTCTTACTGACTATGTTTTGAACCATTCCTGCGACACTAGTTATTGATTCCGATGCTTCACTTCAGGTTTACTGTATCCCTCTGACCTTCTCATTGACGATGAAACACAGAAATTGCATCGGAATTAAATACAAAAGGCACAATGCCGAATTAAGTACAAGAAGACTGGCTCTTCTTACTGTCTATGTTTTGAACCATTCCTGTGACACTAGTTATAGACTCCGATGCTTCACTTCAGATTTACTGAATCATTTGGACCTACTTGTTGACGATGAAACACAGAAATTGAATCGTAAATACAAAAGGCACAATGCCGACTTAAGTACAAGCAGAATGACTCTTCTTACTGTCAATGTTTTGAACCTTCCCTGTGACACTAGTTATAGATTCCGATGCTTCACTCCACGTTTACTGTGTCCCTTTGACCTTCTTACTGACGATGAAGCACAGAATTTGAATCGGAATTAAATACAATAGGCACAATGCCGACTTAAGTACAAGGAGTCTGACTCTTTCTACTGGCTATGATTTGAACCATTCCTGTGAGAGTAGTTATAGATTCCGATGCTTCACTTCAGGTTTACTGTATCCCTTTTACCTTCTTATTGACGATGAAACACAGAAATTGCATCGCAATTGAATACAAAAGGCATAATACCGACTTAAGTACAAGAAGACTGACTCTTCTTACTGACTATGTTTTGAACCACTCCTGTGACACTAGTCATAGATTCCGATGCTTAACTTCAGGATTACTGTATCCCTCTGACCTTCTTATTGACGATGAAACACAGAAATAGCATCGGAATTAAATACAAAAGGCACAATGCCGACTTAAGTAAAAGAAGACTGACTCTTCTTACTGTCTATGTTTTGAACCATCCCTGTGACACTAGTTATAGATTCCGATGTTTTACTCCAGGTTTACTTTACCCATTGGTCCTATTTATTGACGATGAAACACAGAAATTGCATCGGAATTAAATACAAAAGGCACAATGCCGACTTAAGTACAAGAAGACTGACTCTTCTTACTGAGTATGTTTGAAGCATTCCTGTGAGAATAGTATAAATTCCAATGTTTCTCTTCAGGTTTACTGCATCCCTTGGACCTTCTTATTGACGATGAAACACAGAAATTGCATCGGAATTAAATACAAAAGGCACAATGCCGACTTAAGTACAAGACGACTGACTCTTCTTACTGACTATGATTTGAACCATTCTTGTGACACTAGTTATAGATTCCGATGGTTCACTCCAGGTTTCCTGTATCCCTGGGACCTTCTTATTGACGATGAAACACAGAAATTGCATCGGAATTAAGCACAAAAGGCACAATGCCGACTTAAGTTCAAGAAGACTGACTCTTCGTACTGTCTATGTTTTGAAAGATTCCTGTGACTCTAGTTATGGATTCCGATGCTTCACTTCATGTTTACTTTATCCCTCTGACCTTCTTATTGACGATGAAACACAGAAATTGCATCGGAATTAAATACAAGAGGCACAATGCCGGCTTAAGTACAAGAAGACTGACTCTTCTTACTCTCTATGTTTTGAACCGTTCCTGTGACACTAGTTATAGATTCCGATGCTTCAATTCAGGTCTACTGTATCCCTTGGACCTTCTTATTGACGATGAAACACAGAAATTGCTTCGGAATTAAATACAAAAGGCACAATGCCGTCATAAGTACAAGAAGACTGACTCTTCTTACTGTCTATGTTGAAATCCATTCCTGTGACACTAGTTATAGATTCCGATGCTTCAATTCAGGTCTACTGTATCCCTCTGACCTTCTTATTGACGATGAAACACAGAAATTGCATAGGAATTAAATACAAAAGGCACAATGCCGGCTTAAGTACAAGAAGACTGACTCTTCTTACTCTCTATGTTTTGAACCATTCCTGTGACACTAGTTATAGATTCCGATGCTTCACTCCAGGTTTACTGTATCCCTTGGACCTTCTTATTGACGATGAAACACAGAAATCGCATCGGAATTACATAGAAAATGCACAATGCCGACTTAAGTACAAGAAGACTGACTCTTCTTACTGACTATGTTTTGAACCATTCCTGTGACACTAGTTATAGATTCCGATGCTTCACTTCAGGTTTACTGTATCCCTCTGACCTTCTCATTGACGATGAAACACAGAAATTGCATCGGAATTAAATACAAAAGGCACAATGCCGAATTAAGTACAAGAAGACTGGCTCTTCTTACTGTCTATGTTTTGAACCATTCCTGTGACACTAGTTATAGACTCCGATGCTTCCCTTCAGATTTACTGAATCATTTGGACCTACTTGTTGACGATGAAACGCAGAAATTGAATCGGAATTAAATACAAAAGGCACAATGCCGACTTAAGTACAAGCAGAATGACTCTTCTTACTGTCAATGTTTTGAACCATCCCTGTGACACTAGTTATAGATTCCGATGCTTCACTCCACGTTTACTGTGTCCCTTTGACCTTCTTACTGACGATGAAGCACAGATTTTGAATCGGAATTAAGTACAATAGGCACAATGCCGACTTAAGTACAAGGAGTCTGACTCTTTCTACTGGCTATGATTTGAACCATTCCTGTGAGAGTAGTTATAGATTCCGATGCTTCACTTCAGGTTTACTGTATCCCTTTTACCTTCTTATTGACGATGAAACACAGAAATTGCATCGCAATTGAATACAAAAGGCATAATACCGACTTAAGTACAAGAAGACTGACTCTTCTTACTGACTATGTTTTGAACCACTCCTGTGACACTAGTTATAGATTCCGGTGCTTCACTCCAGGTTTACTGTATTCCTTGGACCTTGTTATTGACGATGAAACACAGAAATTGCATCAGAATTAAATAGAAAAGGCATAATGCCGACTTAAGTACAAAAAGACTGACGCTTCTTACTGACTATGTTTTGAAACATTCCTGTGAAACTAGTTATAGATTCCGATGCTTCACTTCAGGTTTACTGTATCCCTTGGACCTTCTTATTGACGATGAAACACAGATATTGCATCGGAATTAAATAGAAAAGGCACAATGCCGACTTAAGTACAAGAAGACTGACCCTTCTTACTGTCTATGTTTTGAACCATTCCTGTGACACTAGTTATAGATTCCGATGCTTCACTTCAGGTTTACTGTATCCCTCTGACCTTCCTATTGACGATGAAACACAGAAATTTCATCCGAATTAAATACAAAATTCACAGTGCCGACTTAAGTACAAGAAGACTGACTCTTCCTACTGTCTATGTTTTGACCGTTCCTGTGACACTAGTTATAGATTCCGATGCTTCACATCAGGTTTACTGTATACCTCTGACCTTCCTATTGACGATGAAACACAGATATTGCATCGGAATTAAATACAAAAAGCACAATGCCGACTTAAGTGCAAGACGACTGACTCTTCTTACTGACTATGCTTTGAACCATTCTTGTGACACTAGTTATAGATTCCGATGCTTCACTCCAGGTTTACTGTATCCCTTGGACCTTCTTATTTACGATGAAACACAGAAATTGCATCGGAATTAAATACAAAAGGCACAATGCCGACTTAAGTTCAAGAAGACTGACTCTTCTTACTGTCTATGTTTTGAAAGATTCCTGTGACTCTAGTTATAAATTCCGATGCTTCACTTCATGTTTACTGTATCCCTCTGACCTTCTTATTGACGATGAAACACAGAAATTGCATCGGAATTAAATACAAAAGGCACAATGTCGGCTTAAGTACAAGAAGACTGACTCTTCTAACTGTCTATGTTTTGAACCATTCCTGTGACACTAGTTATAGATTCCGATGCTTCAATTCAGGTCTACTGTATCCCTTGGACCTTCTTATTGACGATGAAACACAGAAATTGCTTCCGAATTAAATACAAAAGGCACAATGCCGTCATAAGTACAAGAAGACTGACTCTTCTTACTGTCTATGTTTAAATCCATTCCTGTGACACTAGTTATAGATTCCGATGCTTCACTCCAGGATTTCTGTATCCTTTGGACCATCTTATTGCCGATGACACACAGAAATTGCATCGGAATTAAATACAAAAGGCACAATGCCGACTTAAGTACAAGAAGACTGACTCTTCTTACTGTCTATGTTTTGAACCATTCCTGTGACGCTAGTTATAGATTCCGGTGATTCACTCCAGGTTTACTGTATACCTTGGTCCTTCTTATTAACGATGAACCACAGAAATTACATCGGAATTAAATACAAAAGGCACAACGTCGACTTAAGTACAAGAAGACTGACTCTTCATACTGACTATGTTTGAACCATTTCTGTGACACTAGTTACAAATTCCGATGCTTCACTTCAGGTTTACTGTATCCCTTGGACCTTCTTATTGACGATGAAACACAGAAATTGCATCGGAATTAAATACAAAAGGCACAATGCAGAATTAAGTACAAGAGGACTGACTCTTCTTACTGTCTATGATTTGAACCATTCCTGTGACACTAGTTATAGATTCCGATGCTTCACTCCAGGTTTACTGTATCCCTTGGACCTTCTTATTGACGATGAAACACAGAAATCGCATCGGAATTACATAGAAAATGCACAATGCCGACTTAAGTACAAGAAGACTGACTCTTCTTACTGACTATGTTTTGAACCATTCCTGTGACACTAGTTATAGATTCCGATGCTTCACTTCAGGTTTACTGTATCCCTCTGACCTTCTCATTGACGATGAACCACAGAAATTGCATCGGAATTAAATACAAAAGGCACAATGCCGAATTAAGTACAAGAAGACTGGCTCTTCTTACTGTCTATGTTTTGAACCATTCCTGTGACACTAGTTATAGACTCCGATGCTTCACTTCAGATATACTGCATCATTTGGACCTACTTGTTGACGATGAAACACAGAAATTGAATCGGAATTAAATACAAAAGGCACAATGCCGACTTAAGTACAAGCAGAATGACTGTTCTTACTGTCAATGTTTTGAACCATCCCTGTGACACTAGTTATAGATTCCGATGCTTCACTCCACGTTTACTGTGTCCCTTGGACCTTCTTACTGACGATGAAACTCAGAATTTGAATCGGAATTAAATACAATAGGCACAATGCCGACTTAAGTACAAGAAGACTGACTCTTTCTACTGGCTATGATTTGAACCATTCCTGTGAGAGTAGTTATAGATTCCGATGCTTCACGTCAGGTTTACTGTATCCCTTTTACCTTCTTATTGACGATGAAACACAGAAATTGCATCGCAATTGAATACAAAAGGCACAATACCGACTTAAGTACAAGAAGACTGACTCTTCTTACTGACTATGTTTTGAACCACTCCTGTGACACTAGTCATAGATTCCGATGCTTAACTTCTGGATTACTGTATCCCTCTGACCTTCTTATTGATGATGAAACACTGAAATAGCATCGGAATTAAATGCAAAAGGCACAATGCCGACTTAAGTAATAGAAGACCGACTCTTCTTACTGGCTATGTTTTGAACCATCCCTGTGACACTAGTTATAGATTCCGATGTTTTACTCCAGGTTTACTTTACCCATTGGTCCTACTTATTGACGATGAAACACAGAAATTGCATCGGAATTAAATACAAAAGGCACAATGCCGACTTAAGTACAAGAAGACTGACTCTTCCTACTGAGTATGTTTGAAGCATTCCTGTGAGAATGGTATAAATTCCGATGTTTCACTTCAGGTTTACTGTATCCCTTGGACCTTCTTATTGACGATGAAACACAGAAATTGCATCGGAATTAAATACAAAAGGCACAATGCCGAATTAAGTACAAGAAGACTGACTCTTCTTACTGTCTACGTTTTGGATCATTCCTGTGACACTAGTTATAGATTCCGATGCTCCACTTCAGGTTTACTGTATCCCTCTGACCTTCTTATTGACGATGAAACACAGAAATTTCATCGGAATTAAATACAAAAGGCACAATGCCGACTTAAGTACAAGAAGACTGACTCTTCCTACTGTCTATGTTTTGAACCATTCCTGTGACACTAGTTATAGATTCCGGTGCTTCACTCCAGGTTTACTGTATTCCTTGGACCTTGTTATTGACGATGAAACACAGAAATTGCATCAGAATTAAATAGAAAAGGCATAATGCCGACTTAAGTACAAAAAGACTGACGCTTCTTACTGACTATGTTTTAAAACATTCCTGTGAACCTAGTTATAGATTCCGATGCTTCACTTCAGGTTTACTGTATCCCTTGGACCTTCTTATTGACGATGAAACACAGATATTGCATCGGAATTAAATAGAAAAGGCACAATGCCGACTTAAGTACAGGAAGACTGACCCTTCTTACTGTCTATGTTTTGAACCATTCCTGTGACACTAGTTATAGATTCCGATGCTTCACTTCAGGTTTCCTGTATCCCTCTGACCTTCCTATTGACGATGAAACACAGAAATTTCATCCGAATTAAATACAAAATTCACAATGCCGACTTAAGTACAAGAAGACTGACTCTTCCTACTGTCTATGTTTTGACCGTTCCTGTGACACTAGTTATAGATTCCGATGCTTCACATCAGGTTTACTGTATACCTCTGACCTTCCTATTGACGATGAAACACAGATATTGCATCGGAATTAAATACAAAAGGCACAATGCCGACTTAAGTGCAAGACGACTGACTCTTCTTACTGACTATGCTTTGAACCATTCTTATGACACTAGTTATGGATTCCGATGCTTCACTTCATGTTTACTTTATCCCTCTGACCTTCTTATTGACGATGAAACACAGAAATTGCATCGGAATTAAATACAAAAGGCACAATGCCGGCGTAAGTACAAGAAGACTGACTCTTCTTACTCTCTATGTTTTGAACCATTCCTGTGACACTAGTTATAGATTCCGATGCTTCAATTCAGGTCTACTGTATCCCTTGGACCTTCTTATTGACGATGAAACACAGAAATTGCTTCGGAATTAAATACAAAAGGCACAATGCCGTCATAAGTACAAGAAGACTGACTCTTCTTACTGTCTATGTTGAAATCCATTCCTGTGACACTAGTTATAGATTCCGATGCTTCAATTCAGGTCTACTGTATCCCTCTGACCTTCTTATTGACGATGAAACACAGAAATTGCATCGGAATTAAATACAAAAGGCACAATGCCGGCTTAAGTACAACAAGACTGACTCTTCTTACTCTCTATGTTTTGAACCATTCCTGTGACACTAGTTATAGATTCCGATGCTTCACTCCAGGTTTACTGTATCCCTTGGACCTTCTTATTGACGATGAAACACAGAAATCGCATCGGAATTACATAGAAAATGCACAATGCCGACTTAAGTACAAGAAGACTGACTCTTCTTACTGACTATGTTTTGAACCATTCCTGTGACACTAGTTATAGATTCCGATGCTTCACTTCAGGTTTACTGTATCCCTCTGACCTTCTCATTGACGATGAAACACAGAAATTGCATCGGAATTAAATACAAAAGGCACAATGCCGAATTAAGTACAAAAAGACTGGCTCTTCTTACTGTCTATGTTTTGAACCATTCCTGTGACACTAGTTATAGACTCCGATGCTTCACTTCATATTTACTGAATCATTTGGACCTACTTGTTGACGATGAAACACAGAAATTGAATCGGAATTAAATACAAAAGGCACAATGCCGACTTAAGTACAAGCAGAATGACTCTTCTTACTGTCAATGTTTTGAACCATCCCTGTGACACTAGTTATAGATTCCGATGCTTCACTCCACGTTTACTGTGTCCCTTTGACCTTCTTACTGACGATGAAGCACAGAATTTGAATCGGAATTAAATACAATAGGCACAATGCCGACTTAAGTACAAGGAGACTGACTCTTTCTACTGGCTATGATTTGAACCATTCCTGTGAGAGTAGTCATAGATTCCGATGCTTAACTTCAGGATTACTGTATCCCTCTGACCTTCTTATTGACGATGAAACACAGAAATAGCATCGGAATTAAATACAAAAGGCACAATGCCGACTTAAGTAAAAGAAGACTGACTCTTCTTACTGTCTATGTTTTGAACCATCCCTGTGACACTAGTTATAGATTCCGATGTTTTACTCCAGGTTTACTTTACCCATTGGTCCTACTTATTGACGATGAAACACAGAAATTGCATCGGAATTAAATACAAAAGGCACAATGCCGACTTAAGTACAAGAAGACTGACTCTTCTTACTGAGTATGTTTGAAGCATTCCTGTGAGAATAGTATAAATTCCAATGTTTCTCTTCAGGTTTACTGCATCCCTTGGACCTTCTTATTGACGATGAAACACAGAAATTGCATCGGAATTAAATACAAAAGGCACAATGCCGAATTAAGTACAAGAAGACTGACTCTTCTTACTGTCTATGTTTTGAATCATTCCTGTGACACTAGTTATAGATTCCGATGCTCCACTTCAGGTTTACTGTATCCCTCTGACCTTCTTATTGACGATGAAACACAGAAATTGCATCGGAATTAAATACAAAAGGCACAATGCCGACTTAAGTACAAGAAGACTGACTCTTCCTACTGTCTATGTCTTGAACCATTCCTGTGACACTAGTTATAGATTCCGGTGCTTCACTCCAGGTTTACTGTATTCCTTGGACCTTGTTATTGACGATGAAACACAGAAATTGCATCAGAATTAAATAGAAAAGGCATAATGCCGACTTAAGTACAAAAAGACTGACGCTTCTTACTGACTATGTTTTGAAACATTCCTGTGAAACTAGTTATAGATTCCGATGCTTCACTTCAGGTTTACTGTATCCCTTGGACCTTCTTATTGACGATGAAACACAGATATTGCATCGGAATTAAATAGAAAAGGCACAATGCCGACTTAAGTACAAGAAGACTGACCCATCTTACTGTCTATGTTTTGAACCATTCCTGTGACACTAGTTATAGATTCCGATGCTTCACTTCAGGTTTACTGTATCCCTCTGACCTTCCTATTGACGATGAAACACAGAAATTTCATCCGAATTAAATACAAAATTCACAATGCCGACTTAAGTACAAGAAGACTGACCCTCCTTACTGTCTATGTTTTGAACCATTCCTGTGATACTAGTTATAGATTCCGATGCTTCACTTCAGGTTTATTGTATCCCTCTGACCTTCCTATTGACGATGAAACACAGAAATTTCATCCGAATTAAATACAAAATTCACAATGCCGACTTATGTACAAGAAGACTGACTCTTCCTACTGTCTATGCTTTGACCGTTCCTGTGACACTAGTTATAGATTCCGATGCTTCACATCAGGTTTACTGTATACCTCTGACCTTCCTATTGACGATGAAACACAGATATTGCATCGGAATTAAATACAAAATTCACAATGCCGACTTAAGTACAAGAAGACTGACTCTTCTTACTGACTATGTTTTGAACCAATCCTGTGACACTACTTATAGATTCCGATGTTTCACTTCAGGTTTACTGAATCCCTTGGACGTTCTTATTGACGATGAAACACAGAAATTGCATCGGGATTAAATAGAAGAGGCACAATGCCGACTTAAGTACAAGAAGACTGACTCTTCTTACTGTCTATGTTTTGAAATATTCCGGTGAACTAGTTATAGATTCCGATGCTTCACTTCAGGTTTACTGTATCCCTTGGACCTTCTTATTGACGAGGAAACACAGAAATAGGATCGGAATTAAATACAAAAGGCACAATGCCGACTTTAGTACAAGAAGACTGACTCTTCTTACTGTATTGAACCATACCTGTGACGCGAGTTATAGATTCCGGTGCTTCACTCCACGTTTACTGTATACCTTGGTCCATCTTATTGACGATGAAACACAGAAATTGCATCGGAATTAAATACAAAAGGCACAACGCCGACTTAAGTACAAGAAGACTGACTCTTCATACTGAGTATGTTTGAACCATTCCTGTGACACTAGTTATAAATTCCGATGCTTCACTTCAGGTTAACTGTATCCCTTGGACCTTCTTATTGGCGATGAAACACAGAAATTGCATCGGAATTAAATACAAAAGGCACAATGCAGAATTAAGTACAAGAGGACTGACTCTTTTTACTGTCTATGATTTGAACCATTCCTGTGACACTAGTTATAGATTCCGGTGTTTCACTCCACGTTTACTGTATCCCTTGGACCTTCTTAATGACGATGAAACACAGAAATTGCATCGGAATTAAATACAAAAGGCACAACGCCGACTTAAGTACAAGAAGACTGACTCTTCATACTGAGTATGTTTGAACCATTCCTGTGACACTAGTTATAAATTCCGATGCTTCACTTCAGGTTAACTGTATCCCTTGGACCTTCTTATTGGCGATGAAACACAGAAATTGCATCGGAATTAAATACAAAAGGCACAATGCAGAATTAAGTACAAGAGGACTGACTCTTTTTACTGTCTATGATTTGAACCATTCCTGTGACACTAGTTATAGATTCCGGTGTTTCACTCCACGTTTACTGTATCCCTTGGACCTTCTTAATGACGATGAAACACAGAAATTGCATCGGAATTAAATACAAAAGACACAATGCCGACATAAGTACAAGAAGACTGACGCTTCTTACTGTCTATGTTTTGAACCATTCCTGTGACACTAGTTATAGACTCCGATGCTTCACTTCAGTTTTACTGCATCATTTGGACCTTCTTATTGACGATGAAACACAGAAATTGCATCGGTATTAAATACAAAAATCACAATGCCGACTTAAGTACAAGCAGACTGACTCTTCTTACTGTCTTTGATTTGAACCATCCCTGTGACACTAGTTATAGATTCCGATGCTTCACTTCAGGTTTACTGTATCCCTTGGACCTTCTTATTGACGAGGAAACACAGAAATAGGATCGGAATTAAATACAAAAGGCACAATGCCGACTTTAGTACAAGAAGACTGACTCTTCTTACTGTATTGAACCATACCTGTGACGCGAGTTATAGATTCCGGTGCTTCACTCCACGTTTACTGTATACCTTGGTCCATCTTATTGACGATGAAACACAGAAATAGCATCGGAATTAAATACAAAAGGCACAATGCCGACTTAAGTAAAAGAAGACTGACTCTTCTTACTGTCTATGTTTTGAACCATCCCTGTGACACTAGTTATAGATTCCGATGTTTTACTCCAGGTTTACTTTACCCATTGGTCCTACTTATTGACGATGAAACACAGAAATTGCATCGGAATTAAATACAAAAGGCACAATGCCGACTTAAGTACAAGAAGACTGACTCTTCTTACTGAGTATGTTTGAAGCATTCCTGTGAGAATAGTATAAATTCCAATGTTTCTCTTCAGGTTTACTGCATCCCTTGGACCTTCTTATTGACGATGAAACACAGAAATTGCATCGGAATTAAATACAAAAGGCACAATGCCGAATTAAGTACAAGAAGACTGACTCTTCTTACTGTCTATGTTTTTAATCATTCCTGTGACACTAGTTATAGATTCCGATGCTCCACTTCAGGTTTACTGTATCCCTCTGACCTTCTTATTGACGATGAAACACAGAAATTGCATCGGAATTAAATACAAAAGGCACAATGCCGACTTAAGTACAAGAAGACTGACTCTTCCTACTGTCTATGTTTTGAACCATTCCTGTGACACTAGTTATAGATTCCGGTGCTTCACTCCAGGTTTACTGTATTCCTTGGACCTTGTTATTGACGATGAAACACAGAAATTGCATCAGAATTAAATAGAAAAGGCATAATGCCGACTTAAGTACAAAAAGACTGACGCTTCTTACTGACTATGTTTTGAAACATTCCTGTGAAACTAGTTATAGATTCCGATGCTTCACTTCAGGTTTACTGTATCCCTTGGACCTTCTTATTGACGATGAAACACAGATATTGCATCGGAATTAAATAGAAAAGGCACAATGCCGACTTAAGTACAAGAAGACTGACCCATCTTACTGTCTATGTTTTGAACCATTCCTGTGACACTAGTTATAGATTCCGATGCTTCACTTCAGGTTTACTGTATCCCTCTGACCTTCCTATTGACGATGAAACACAGAAATTTCATCCGAATTAAATACAAAATTCACAATGCCGACTTAAGTACAAGAAGACTGACCCTCCTTACTGTCTATGTTTTGAACCATTCCTGTGACACTAGTTATAGATTCCGATGCTTCACTTCAGGTTTATTGTATCCCTCTGACCTTCCTATTGACGATGAAACACAGAAATTTCATCCGAATTAAATACAAAATTCACAATGCCGACTTATGTACAAGAAGACTGACTCTTCCTACTGTCTATGCTTTGACCGTTCCTGTGACACTAGTTATAGATTCCGATGCTTCACATCAGGTTTACTGTATACCTCTGACCTTCCTATTGACGATGAAACACAGATATTGCATCGGAATTAAATACAAAATTCACAATGCCGACTTAAGTACAAGAAGACTGACTCTTCTTACTGACTATGTTTTGAACCAATCCTGTGACACTACTTATAGATTCCAATGTTTCACTTCAGGTTTACTGAATCCCTTGGACGTTCTTATTGACGATGAAACACAGAAATTGCATCGGGATTAAATAGAAGAGGCACAATGCCGACTTAAGTACAAGAAGACTGACTCTTCTTACTGTCTATGTTTTGAAATATTCCGGTGAACTAGTTATAGATTCCGATGCTTCACTTCAGGTTTACTGTATCCCTTGGACCTTCTTATTGACGAGGAAACACAGAAATAGGATCGGAATTAAATACAAAAGGCACAATGCCGACTTTAGTACAAGAAGACTGACTCTTCTTACTGTATTGAACCATACCTGTGACGCGAGTTATAGATTCCGGTGCTTCACTCCACGTTTACTGTATACCTTGGTCCATCTTATTGACGATGAAACACAGAAATTGCATCGGAATTAAATACAAAAGGCACAACGCCGACTTAAGTACAAGAAGACTGACTCTTCATACTGAGTATGTTTGAACCATTCCTGTGACACTAGTTATAAATTCCGATGCTTCACTTCAGGTTAACTGTATCCCTTGGACCTTCTTATTGGCGATGAAACACAGAAATTGCATCGGAATTAAATACAAAAGGCACAATGCAGAATTAAGTACAAGAGGACTGACTCTTTTTACTGTCTATGATTTGAACCATTCCTGTGACACTAGTTATAGATTCCGGTGTTTCACTCCACGTTTACTGTATCCCTTGGACCTTCTTAATGACGATGAAACACAGAAATTGCATCGGAATTAAATACAAAAGGCACAACGCCGACTTAAGTACAAGAAGACTGACTCTTCATACTGAGTATGTTTGAACCATTCCTGTGACACTAGTTATAAATTCCGATGCTTCACTTCAGGTTAACTGTATCCCTTGGACCTTCTTATTGGCGATGAAACACAGAAATTGCATCGGAATTAAATACCTAAGGCACAATGCAGAATTAAGTACAAGAGGACTGACTCTTTTTACTGTCTATGATTTGAACCATTCCTGTGACACTAGTTATAGATTCCGGTGTTTCACTCCACGTTTACTGTATCCCTTGGACCTTCTTAATGACGATGAAACACAGAAATTGCATCGGAATTAAATACAAAAGACACAATGCCGACATAAGTACAAGAAGACTGACGCTTCTTACTGTCTATGTTTTGAACCATTCCTGTGACACTAGTTATAGACTCCGATGCTTCACTTCAGTTTTACTGCATCATTTGGACCTTCTTATTGACGATGAAACACAGAAATTGCATCGGTATTAAATACAAAAATCACAATGCCGACTTAAGTACAAGCAGACTGACTCTTCTTACTGTCTATGATTTGAACCATCCCTGTGACACTAGTTATAGATTCCGATGCTTCACTTCAGGTTTACTGCATCATTTGGACCTTCTTATTGACGAGGAAACACAGAAATAGGATCGGAATTAAATACAAAAGGCACAATGCGGACTTTAGTACAAGAAGACTGACTCTTCTTACTGTATTGAACCATACCTGTGACGCGAGTTATTGATTCCGGTGCTTCACTCCACGTTTACTGTATCCCTTGGTCCATCTTATTGACGATGAAGCACAGAAATTGCATCGCAATTGAATACTATAGGCACAATACCGACATAAGTACAAGAAGACTGACTCTTCTTACTGACTATGTTTTGAACCACTCCTGTGACACTAGTCATAGATTCCGATGCTTAACTTCAGGATTACTGTATCCCTCTGACCTTCTTATTGACGATGAAACACAGAAATAGCATCGGAATTAAATACAAAAGGCACAATGCCGACTTAAGTACAAGAAGACTGACTCTTCTTACTGTCTATGCTTTGAACCATCCCTGTGACACTAGTTATAGATTCCGATGTTTTACTCCAGGATTACTTTACCCATTGGTCGTTCTTATTGACGATGAAACACAGAAATTGCATCGGAATTAAATACAAAAGGCACAATGCTGACTTAAGTACAAGAAGACTGACTCTTCTTACTGAGTATGTTTGAACCATTCCTGTGAGAATAGTATAAATTCCGATGTTTCACTTCAGGTTTACTGTATCCCTCGGACCATCTTATTGACGTTGAAACACAGAAATTGCATCGGAATTAAATACAAAAGGCACAATGCCGACTAGAGTACAAGAAGACTGACTCTTCCTACTGTCTATGTTTTGAACCATTCCTGTGACACTAGTTATAGATTCCGGTGCTTCACTCCAGGTTTACTGTATTCCTTGGACCTTGTTATTGACGATGAAACACAGAAATTGCATCAGAATTAAATAGAAAAGGCATAATGCCGACTAAAGTACAAAAAGACTGACGCTTCTTACTGACTATGTTTTGAAACATTCCTGTGAAACTAGTTATAGATTCCGATGCTTCACTTCAGGTTTACTGTATCCCTTGGACCTTCTTACTGACGATGAAACACAGATATTGCATCGGAATTAATTAGAAAAGGCACAATGCCGACTTAAGTAAAAGAAGACTGACCCTCCTTACTGTCTATGTTTGAACCATTCCTGTGACACTAGTTATAGATTCCGATGCTTCACTTCAGGTTTAATGTATCCCTCTGACCTTCCTATTGACGATGAAACACAGAAATTTCATCCGAATTAAATACAAAATTCACAATGCCGATTTAAGTTCAAGAAGACTGACGCTTCTTACTGTCTATGATTTGAAAGATACCTGTGACTCTAGTTATAAATTCCGATGCTTCACTTCATGTTTACTGTATCCCTCTGACCTTCTTATTGACGATGAAACACAGAAATTGCATCGGAATTAAATACAAAAGGCACAATGCCGGCTTAAGAACAAGAAGACTGACTCTTCTTACTGTCTATGTTTTGATCCATTCCTGTGACACTGGTTATAGATTCCGATGCTACACTTCAGGTTTACTGTATCCCTCTGACCTTCTTATTGACGATGAAACACAGAAATTGCATCGGAATTAAATACTTAAGGCACAATGCCGAATTAAGTACAAGAAGACTGACTCTTCTTACTGTCTATGTTTTGAACCATTCCTGTGACACTAGTTATAGACTCCGATGCTTCATTTCAAGTTTACTGTATCATTTGGACCTTCTTATTGACGATGAAACACAGAAATGGCATCGGAATTAAATACAAAATGCACAATGCCGACTTAAGTACAAGAAGACTGACTCTTCTTACTGACTATGTTTTGAACCAATCCTGTGACACTACTTATAGATTCCGATGTTTCACTTCAGGTTTACTGAATCCCTTGGACGTTCTTATTGACGATGAAACACAGAAATTGCATCGGGATTAAATAGAAGAGGCACAATGCCGACTTAAGTACAAGAAGACTGACTCTTCTTACTGTCTATGTTTTGAAATATTCCGGTGAACTAGTTATAGATTCCGATGCTTCACTTCAGGTTTACTGTATCCCTTGGACCTTCTTATTGACGAGGAAACACAGAAATTGGATCGGAATTAAATACAAAAGGCACAATGCCGACTTTAGTACAAGAAGACTGACTCTTCCTACTGTCTATGCTTTGACCGTTCCTGTGACACTAGTTATAGATTCCGATGCTTCACATCAGGTTTACTGTATCCCTCTGACCTTCCTATTGACGATGAAACACAGATATTGCATCGGAATTAAATACAAAATTCACAATGCCGACTTATGTACAAGAAGACTGACTCTTCTTACTGACTATGTTTTGAACCAATCCTGTGACACTACTTATAGATTCCGATGTTTCACTTCAGGTTTACTGAATCCCTTGGACGTTCTTATTGACGATGAAACACAGAAATTGCATCGGGATTCAATAGAAGAGGCCCAATGCCGACTTAAGTACAAGAAGACTGACTCTTCTTACTGTCTATGTTTTGAAATATTCCGGTGAACTAGTTATAGATTCCGATGCTTCACTTCAGGTTTACTGTATCCCTTGGACCTTCTTATTGACGAGGAAACACAGAAATAGGATCGGAATTAAATACAAAAGGCACAATGCCGACTTTAGTACAAGAAGACTGACTCTTCTTACTGTATTGAACCATACCTGTGACGCGAGTTATAGATTCCGGTGCTTCACTCCACGTTTACTGTATACCTTGGTCCATCTTATTGACGATGAAACACAGAAATTGCATCGGAATTAAATACAAAAGGCACAACGCCGACTTAAGTACAAGAAGACTGACTCTTCATACTGACTATGTTTGAACCATTCCTGTGACACTAGTTATAAATTCCGATGCTTCACTTCAGGTTAACTGTATCCCTTGGACCTTCTTATTGGCGATGAAACACAGAAATTGCATCGGAATTAAATACAAAAGGCACAATGCAGAATTAAGTACAAGAGGACTGACTCTTTTTACTGTCTATGATTTGAACCATTCCTGTGACACTAGTTATAGATTCCAGTGTTTCACTCCACGTTTACTGTATCCCTTGGACCTTCTTAATGACGATGAAACACAGAAATTGCATCGGAATTAAATACAAAAGGCACAATGCCGACTTAAGATCAAGAAGACTGACTCTTCTTACTGTATATGTTTGGAACATTCCTGTAACTCTAGTTATAGATTCCGATGCTTCACTCCAGGTTTACTGTATCCCTTGGACCTTCTTAATGACGATGAAACACAGAAATTGCATCGGAATTAAATACAAAAGACACAATGCCGACATAAGTACAAGAAGACTGACGCTTCTTACTGTCTATGTTTTGAACCATTCCTGTGACACTTGTTATAGACTCCGATGCTTCACTTCAGTTTTACTGCATCATTTGGACCTTCTTATTGACGATGAAACACAGAAATTGCATCGGTATTAAATACAAAAATCACAATGCCGACTTAAGTACAAGCAGACTGACTCTTCTTACTGTCTATGATTTGAACCATCCCTGTGACACTAGTTATAGATTCCGATGCTTCACTTCAGGTTTACTGCATCATTTGGACCTTCTTATTGACGAGGAAACACAGAAATAGGATCGGAATTAAATACAAAAGGCACAATGCCGACTTTAGTACAAGAAGACTGACTCTTCTTACTGTATTGAACCATACCTGTGACGCGAGTTATTGATTCCGGTGCTTCACTCCACGTTTACTGTATCCCTTGGTCCATCTTATTGACGATGAAGCACAGAAATTGCATCGCAATTGAATACTATAGGCACAATACGGACTTAAGTACAAGAAGACTGACTCTTCTTACTGACTATGTTTTGAACCACTCCTGTGACACTAGTCATAGATTCCGATGCTTAACTTCAGGATTACTGTATCCCTCTGACCTTCTTATTGACGATGAAACACAGAAATAGCATCGGAATTAAATACAAAAGGCACAATGCCGACTTAAGTACAAGAAGACTGACTCTTCTTACTGTCTATGCTTTGAACCATCCCTGTGACACTAGTTATAGATTCCGATGTTTTACTCCAGGATTACTTTACCCATTGGTCGTTCTTATTGACGATGAAACACAGAAATGGCATCGGAATTAAATACAAAAGGCACAATGCCGACTTAAGTACAAGAAGACTGACTCTTCTTACTGAGTATGTTTGAACCATTCCTGTGAGAATAGTATAAATTCCGATGTTTCACTTCAGGTTTACTGTATCCCTCGGACCTTCTTATTGACGTTGAAACACAGAAATTGCATCGGAATTAAATACAAAAGGCACAATGCCGACATAAGTACAAGAAGACTGACTCTTCCTACTGTCTATGTTTTGAACCATTCCTGTGACACTAGTTATAGATTCCGATGCTACACTTCAGGTTTACTGTATCCCTCTGACCTTCTTATTGACGATGAAACACAGAAATTGCATCGGAATTAAATACTTAAGGCACAATGCCGAATTAAGTACAAGAAGACTGAATCTTCTTACTGTCTATGTTTTGAACCATTCCTGTGACACTAGTAATAGACTCCGATGCTTCATTTCAGGTTTACTGTATCATTTGGACCTTCTTATTGACGATGAAACACAGAAATTGCATCGGAATTAAATACAAAATGCACAATGCCGACTTAAGTACAAGAAGACTGACTCTTCTTACTGACTATGTTTTGAACCAATCCTGTGACACTACTTATAGATTCCGATGTTTCACTTCAGGTTTACTGAATCCCTTGGACGTTCTTATTGACGATGAAACACAGAAATTGCATCGGGATTAAATAGAAGAGGCTCAATGCCGACTTAAGTACAAGAAGACTGACTCTTCTTACTGTCTATGTTTTGAAATATTCCGGTGAACTAGTTATAGATTCCGATGCTTCACTTCAGGTTTACTGTATCCCTGGGACCTTCTTATTGACGAGGAAACACAGAAATTGGATCGGAATTAAATACAAAAGGCACAATGCCGACTTTAGTACAAGAAGACTGACTCTTCTTACTGTCTATGTTTTGAACCATACCTGTGACGCGAGTTATAGATTCCGGTGCTTCACTCCACGTTTACTGTATCCCTTGGTCCATCTTATTGACGATGAAACACAGAAATTGCATCGGAATTAAACACAAAAGGCATAACGCCGACTTAAGTACAAGAAGACTGACTCTTCATACTGACTATGTTTGAACCATTCCTGTGACACTAGTTATAAATTCCGATGCTTCACTTCAGGTTAACTGTATCCCTTGGACCTTCTTATTGGCGATGAAACACAGAAATTGCATCGGAATTAAATACAAAAGGCACAATGCAGAATTCAGTACAAGAGGACAGACTCTTTTTACTGTCTATGATTTGAACCATTCCTGTGACACTAGTTATAGATTCCGATGCTTCACTCCAGGTTTACTGTATCCCTTGCACCTTGTTATTGACGATGAAACTCAGAAATTGCATCGGAATTAAATAAAAAAGGCACAATGCCGACTTAAGTACAAGAAGACTGACTCTTCTTACTGACTATGCTTTGAACCATTCTTGTGACACTAGTTATAGATTCCGATGCTTCACTCCAGGTTTACTGTATCCCTTGGACCTTCTTAATGACGATGAAACACAGAAATTGCATCGGATTTAAATACAAAAGGCACAATGCCGACTTAAGATCAAGAAGACTGACTCTTCTTACTGTATATGTTTTGGAACATTCCTTTAACTCTAGTTATAGATTCCGATGCTTCACTCCAGGTTTACTGTATCCCTTGGACCTTCTTAATGACGATGAACCACAGAAATTGCATCGGAATTAAATACAAACGACACAATGCCGACATAAGTACAAGAAGACTGACGCTTCTTACTGTCTATGTTTTGAACCATTCCTGTGACACTAGTTACAGACTCCGATGCTTCACTTCAGGTTTACTGCATCATTTGGACCTTCTTATTGACGATGAAACACAGATATTACATCGGTATCAAATACAAAAATCACAATGCCGACTTAAGTACAAGCACTTACTGTCTTTGTTTTGAACCATCCCTGTGACACTAGTTATAGATTCCGATGCTTCACTCCAGGTTTACTGTGTCCCTTGGACCTTCTTATTGACGATGAAACACAGAAATTGCATCGGAATTAAATACAATAGGCACAATACCGACTTAAGTACAAGAAGACTGACTCTTCCTACTGCCTATGTTTTGAACCATTCCTGTGACAGTAGTTATAGATTCCGATGCTTCACTTCAGGTTTACTGTATCCCTTGGACCTTCTTATTGATGATGAAACACAGAAATTGCATCAGAATTGAAAACAAATGGCACAATGCCGACTTAAGTACAAGAAGACTGACTCTTCTTATTGACTATGTTTTGAACCATTCCTGTGACACTAGTTATAGTTTCCGATGCTTAACTTCAGGATTACTGTATCCCTCTGACCTTCTTATTGACGATGAAACACAGAAATTGCATCGGAATTAAATACAAAAGACACAATGCCGACATAAGTACAGGAAGACTGACTCTTCTTACTGTCTATGTTTTGAACCATCCCTGTGACACTAGTTATAGATTCCGATGTTTTACTCCAGGTTTACTGTATCCCTTGGTCCTTCTTATTTACGATGAAACACAGAAATTGCATCGGAATTAAATACAAAAGTCACAATGCCGACTTAAGTACAAGAAAACTGACTCTTCTTACTGACTATGTTTGAACTTTCCCGTGACATTAGTTATAAATTCCGATGTTTCACTTCAGGTTTACTGTATGCCTTGCACCTTCTTATTGACGATGAAACACAGAAATTGCATCGGAAAAAAATACAAAAATCACAATGCCGACATAAGTACAAGAAGACTGACTCTTCTTACTGTCTATGTTTTGAACCATTCCTGTGACACTAGTTATAGATTCCGATGCTTCACACCATTTTTACTGTATCCCTTTGACCTTCTTATTGACGATGAAACACAGCAATTGCATCGGAATTAAATACAAAAGGTACAATGCCGACTTAAGTACAAGAAGACTGACTCTTCTTACTGTCTATGTTTTGAACCATTCCTGTGACACTAGTTATAGATTCCGGTGCTTCACTCCAGGTTTACTGTATTCTTTGGACCTTCTTATTGACGATGAAACACTGAAATTGCATCAGAATTAAATAGAAAAAGCACAATGCCGACTTAAGCACAAGAAGACTGACCCTTCTCATTGTCTATGTTTTGAACCATTCCTGTGACACTAGTTATAGATTCCGATGCTTCACTTCAGGTTTACTGTATCCCTCTGACATTCCTATTGACGATGAAACACAGAAATTTCATCCGAATTAAATACAAAAGGCATAATGCCATCTTAAGTACAAGAAGACTGACTCTTTCTACTGTCTATGTTTTGAACGTTCCTGTGACACTAGTTATAGATTCCGATGCTTCACTTCAGGTTTACTGTATCCCTGTGACCTTCTTATTGACGATGAAACACAGAAATTGCATCGGATTTAAATACAAAAGGCACAATGCCGACCTAAGTACAAGAAGACTGACTCTTCTTACTGTCTATGTTTTGAAACATTCCTGTGACACTAGTTATGGATTCCGGTGCTTCTCTCCAGGTTTACTGTATCCCTTGGATCTTCTTATTGACGATGAAACACAGAAATTGCATCAGAATTAAATAGAAAAGGCACAATTCCGACTTAAGTACAAGAAGACTGAGGGTTCTTACTGACTATGCTTTGAACCACTCCTGTGAAACTAGATATAGATTCCGATGCTTCACTTCTGGTTTACTGTATACCTCTGACCTTCCTATTGACGATGAAACACAGAAATTTCATCCGAATTAAATACAAAAGGCACAATGCCGACTTAAGTGAAAGAAGACTGACTCTTCTTACTGGCTATGTTTTGAACCATCCCTGTGACACTAGTTATAGATTCCGATGTTTTACTCCAGGTTTACTCTATCCCTTGGTCCTTCTTATTGACGATGAAACACAGAAATTGCATCGGAATTAAATACAAAAGGCACAATGCCGACTTAAGTACAAGAAGACTGACTCTTCTTACTGAGTATGTTTGAACCATTCCTGTGAGAATAGTATAAATTCCGATGTTTCACTTCAGGTTTACTGTATCCCTTCGACCTTCTTATTGACGATGAAACACAGAAATTGCATCGCAATTAAATACAAAAGGCACAATGCCGAATTAAGTACAAGAAGACTGACTCTTCTTACTGTCTATGTTTTGAATCATTCCTGTGACACTAGTTATAGATTCCGATGCTCCACTTCAGGTTTACTGTATCCCTCTGACCTTCTTATTGACGATGAAACACAGAAATTGCATCGGAATTAAATACAAAAGGCACATTACCGACTTAAGTCCAAGAAGACTGACTCTTCCTACTGTCTATGTTTTGAACCATTCCTGTGACACTAGTTATAGATTCTGGTGCTTCACTCCAGGTTTACTGTATTCCTTGGACCTTCTTATTGACGATGTAACACAGAAATTGCATCAGAAATAAATAGAAAAGGCATAATGCCGACTTAAGTACAAAAAGACTGACGCTTCTTACTGTCTATGTTTTGAACCATTCCTGTGACACTAGTTATAGATTCCGATGCTTCACCTCAGGTTTACTGTATCCCTCTGACCTTCCTATTGACGATGAAACACAGAAATTTCATCCGAATTAAATACAAAAGGCACAATGCCGACTTAAGTACAAGAAGACTGACTCTTCCTACTGTCTACGTTTTGACCGTTCCTGTGACACTAGTTATAGATTCCGATGCTTCACATCTGGTTTACTGTATACCTCTTACCTTCCTATTGACGATGAAACACAGATATTGCATCGGAATTAAATACAAAAGGCACAATGCCGACTTAAGTACAAGACGACTGACTCTTCTTACTGACTATGTTTTGAACCATTCTTGTGACACTAGTTATAGATTCCGATGGTTCACTCCAGGTTTCCTGTATCCCTTGGACCTTCTTATTGACGATGAAACACAGAAATTGCATCGGAATTAAATACAAAAGGCACAATGCCGACTTAAGTTCAAGAAGACTGACTCTTCTTACTGTCTATGCTTTGAAAGATTCCTGTGCCTCTAGTTATAGATTCCGATGCTTCACTTCATGTTTACTTTATCCCTCTGACCTTCTTATTGACGATGAAACACAGAAATTGCATCGGAATTAAATACAAAAGGCACAATGCCGGCGTAAGTACAAGAAGACTGACTCTTCTTACTGTCTATGTTTTGAACCATTCCTGTGACACTAGTTATAGATTCCGATGCTTCAATTCAGGTCTACTGTATCCCTTGGACCTTCTTATTGACGATGAAACACAGAAATTGCTTCAGAATTAAATACAAAAGGCACAATGCTTTCATAAGTACAAGAAGACTGACTCTTCTTACTGTCTATGTTGAAATCCATTCCTGTGACACTAGTTATAGATTCCGATGCTTCACTCAAGGATTTCTGTATCCTTTGGACCATCTTATTGACGATGACACACATGAATTGCATCGGAATTAAATACAAAATGCACAATGCCGACTTAAATACAAGAATACTGACTCTTCTTACTGACTATGTTTTGAACCATTCCTGTGACACTACTTATAGATTCCGATGCTTCACTTCAGGTTTACTGAATCCCTTGGACCTTCTTATTGACGATGAAACACAGTAATTGCATCGGGATTAAATAGAAGAGGCACAATGCCGACTTAAGTACATGAAGACTGACTCTTCTTACTGTCAATGTTTTGAACCATTCCTGTGACACTAGTTATAGGTTCAGATGCTTCACTTCAGGTTTACTGTATCCCTTGAACCTTCTTATTGACGATGAAACACAGAAATTGCATCGGAATTAAATACAAAAGGCACAATGCCGACTTAAGTACAAGAAGACTGACTCTTCTTACTGTCTATGTTTTGAACCATTCCTGTGACGCTAGTTATAGATTCCGGTGCTTCACTCCAGGTTTACTGTATCCCTTGGTCCTTCTTATTAACGATGAAACTCAGAAATTGCATCGGAATTAAATACAAAAGGCACAACGCCGACATAAGTACAAGAAGACTGACTCTTCATACTGAATATGTTTGAACCATTCCTGTGACACTAGTTATAAATTCCGATGCTTCACTTCAGGTTTACTGTATCCCTTGGACCTTCTTATTGACGATGAAACACAGAAATTGATCGGAATTAAATTCAAAAGGCACAATGCAGAATTAAGTACAAGAGGACTGACTCTTCTTACTGTCTATGATATGAACCATTCCTGTGACACTAGTTATAGATTCCGATGCTTCACTCCAGGTTTACTGTATCCCTTGGACCTTCTTATTGACGATGAAACACAGAAATCGCATCGGAATTACATAGAAAATGCACAATGCCGACTTAAGTACAAGAAGACTGACTCTTCTTACTGACTATGTTTTGAACCATTCCTGTGACAGTAGTTATAGATTCCGATGCTTCACTTCAGGTTTACTGTATCCCTCTGACCTTCTCATTGACGATGAAACACAGAAATTGCATCGGAATTAAACACAAAAGGCACAATGCCGAATTAAGTACAAGAAGACTGGCTCTTCTTACTGTCTATATTTTGAACCATTCCTGTGACACTAGTTATAGACTCCGAAGCTTCACTTCAGATTTACTGCATCATTTGGACCTACTTGTTCACGATGAAACACAGAAATTGCATCGGAATTAAATACAAAAGGCACAATGCCGACTTAAGTACAAGCAGAATGACTCTTCTTACTGTCAATGATTTGAACCATCCCTGTGATACTAGTTATAGATTCCGATGCTTCACTCCAGGTTTACTGTGTCCCTTGGACCTTCCTATTGACGATGAAACACAGAATTTGCATCGGAATTAAATACAATAGGCACAATGCCGACTTAAGTACAAGAAGAATGACTCTTCTTACTGACTATGTTTGGAACCACTCCTGTGACACTAGTCATTGATTCCGATGCTTAACTTCAGGATTACTGTATCCCTCTGACCTTCTTATTGACGATGAAACACAGAAATAGCATCGGAATTAAATACAAAAGGCACAATGCCGACTTAAGTACAAGAAGACTGACTCTTCTTACTGTCTATTTTTTGAACCATCCCTGTGACACTAGTTGTAGATTCCGATGTTTTACTCCATGTTTACTTTACCCATTGGTCCATCTTATTGACGATGAAACACAGAAATTGCATCGGAATTAAATACAAAAGGCACAATGCCGACTTAAGTACAAGAAGACTGACTATTCCTACTGTCTATGTTTTGAACCATTCCTGTGACACTAGTTATAGATTCCGGTGCTTCACTCCAGGTTTACTGTATTCCTTGGACCTTGTTGTTGACGATGAAACACAGAAATTGCATCAGAATTAAATAGAAAAGGCATAATGCCGACTTAAGTACAAAAAGACTGACGCTTCTTGCTGACTATGTTTTGAAACATTCCTGTGAAACTAGTTATAGATTCCGATGCTTCACTTCAGGTTTACTGTATCCCTCTGACCTTCCTATTGACGATGAAACACAGAAATTTCATCCGAATTAAATACAAAATTCACAATGCCGACTTAAGTACAAGAAGACTGACTCTTCCTACTGTCTATGTTTTGACCGTTCCTGTGACACTAGTTATAGATTCCGATGCTTCACATCAGGTTTACTGTATACGTCTGACCTTCCTATTGACGATGAAACACAGAAATCGCATCGGAATTACATAGAAAATGCACAATGCCGACTTAAGTACAAGAAGACTGACTCTTCTTACTGACTATGTTTTGAACCATTCCTGTGACAGTAGTTATAGATTCCGATGCTTCACTTCAGGTTTACTGTATCCTTCTGACCTTCTCATTGACGATGAAACACAGAAATTGCATCGGAATTAAATACAAAAGGCACAATGCCGAATTAAGTACAAGAAGACTGGCTCTTCTTACTGTCTATATTTTGAACCATTCCTGTGACACTAGTTATAGACTCCGAAGCTTCACTTCCGATTTACTGCATCATTTGGACCTACTTGTTGACGATGAAACACAGAAATTGCATCGGAATTAAATACAAAAGGCACAATGCCGACTTAAGTACAAGCAGAATGACTCTTCTTACTGTCAATGTTTTGAACCATCCCTGTGACACTAGTTATAGATTCCGATGCTTCACTCCAGGTTTACTGGGTCCCTTGGACCTTCCTATTGACGATGAAACACAGAATTTGCATCGGAATTAAATACAATAGGCACAATGCCGACTTAAGTACAAGAAGAATGACTCTTCTTACTGACTATGTTTGGAACCACTCCTGTGACACTAGTCATTGATTCCGATGCTTAACTTCAGGATTACTGTATCCCTCTGACCTTCTTATTGACGATGAAACACAGAAATAGCATCGGAATTAAATACAAAAGGCACAATGCCGACTTAAGTACAAGAAGACTGACTCTTCTTACTGTCTATTTTTTGAACCATCCCTGTGACACTAGTTGTAGATTCCGATGTTTTACTCCATGTTTACTTTACCCATTGGTCCTTCTTATTGACGATGAAGCACAGAAATTGCATCGAAATTAAATACAACAGGCACAATGCCAGCTTAAGTACAAGAAGACTGACTCTTCTTACTGTCTATGTTTTGAACCATTCCTGTGACACTAGTTATAGATTCCGATGCTTCAATTCAGGTCTACTGTATCCCTTGGACCTTCTTATTGACGATGAAACACAGAAATTGCTTCGGAATTAAATACAAAAGGCACAATGCCGTCATAAGTACAAGAAGATTGACTCTTCTTACTGTCTATGTTTAAATCCATTCCTGTGACACTAGTTATAGATTCCGATGCTACACTCCAGGATTTCTGTATCCTTTGGACCATCTTATTGACGATGACACACAGAAATTGCATCGGAATTAAATACAAAATGCACAATGCCGACTTAAGTACAAGAAGACTGACTCTTCTTACTGACTATGATTTGAACCAATCCTGTGACACTACTTATAGATTCCGATGTTTCACTTCAGGTTTACTGAATCCCTTGGACGTTCTTATTGACGATGAAACACAGAAATTGCATCGGGATTAAATAGAAGAGGCACAATGCCGACTTAAGTACAAGAAGACTGACTCTTCTTACTGTCTATGCTTTGAACCATTCCTGTGACACTAGTTATAGATTCCGATGCTTCACTTCAGGTTTATTGTATCCCTTGGACCTTCTTATTGACGATGAAACACAGAAATTGGATCGAAATTATATACAAAAGGCACAATGCCGACTTTAGTACAAGAAGACTGACTGTTCTTACTGTCTATGTTTTGAACCATACCTGTGACGCGAGTTATAGATTCCGGTGCTTCACTCCAGGTTTACCGTATCCCTTGGTCCATCTTATTGACGATGAAACACAGAAATTGCATCGGAATTAAATACAATAGGCACAACGCCGACTAAGTACAAGAAGACTGACTCTTCATACTGACTATGTTTGAACCATTCCTGTGACACTAGTTATAAATTCCGATGCTTCACTTCAGGTTTACTGTATCAATTGGACCTTCTTATTTACGATGAAACACAGAAATTGCATCGGAATTAAATACAAAAGGCACAATGCAGAATTAAGTACAAGAGGACTGACTCTTCTTACTGTCTATGATTTGAATAATTCCTGTGACACTAGTTATAGATTCCGATGCTTCACTCCAGGTTTACTGTATCCCTTGCACCTTCTTATTGACGATGAAACACAGAAATTGCATCGGAATTAAATAAAAAAGGCACAATGCCGACTTAAGTACAAGAAGACTGACTCTTCTTAATGTCTATGGTTTGAACCATTCCTGTGATACTAGATATAGATGACGATGCTTCACTTCAGGTTTACTGTATCCTTGTGACCTTCCTATTGATGATGAAACACAGAAATTTCATCCGAATTAAATACAAAAGGCACAATGCCGACTTAAATACAAGAAGACTGACTCTTCCTACTGTCTATGTTTTGACCACTCCTGTGAAACTAGTTATAGATTCCGATGCTTCACTTCAGGATTACTGTATCCCTCTGACCTTCTTATTGACGATGAAACTCAGATTTTGCATCGGAATTAAATACAGAAGGCACAATGCCGACTTAAGTACAAGAAGACTGACTCTTCTTACTGACTATGTTTTGAACCATTCTTGTGACACTAGTTATAGATTCCGATGCTTCACTCCAGGTTTACTGTATCCCTTGGACCTTCTTAATGACGATCAAACACAGAAATTGTATCGGAATTAAATACAAAAGGCACAATGCCGACTTAAGATCAAGAAGACTGACTCTACTTACTGTATATGTTTTGGAACATTCCTGTGACTCTAGTTATTGATTCCGATGCTTCACTCCAGGTTTACTGTATCCCTTGGACCTTCTTAATGACGATGAAACACAGAAATTGCATCGGAATTAAATACAAAAGGCACAATGCCGGCTTAAGTACAAGAAGACTGACTCTTCTTACTGTCTATGTTTTGAACCATTCCTGTGACACTAGTTATTGATTCAGATGCTTCAATTCAGGTCTACTGTATCCCTTGGACCTTCTTATTGACGATGAAACACAGAAATTGCTTCGGAATTAAATACAAAAGGCACAATGCCGTCATAAGTACAAGAAGAATGACTCTTCTTACTGTCTATGTTTAAATCCATTCCTGTGACACTAGTTATAGATTCCGATGCTACACTCCAGGATTTCTGTATCCTTTGGACCATCTTATTGACGATGACACACTGAAATTGCATCGGAATTAAATACAAAATGCACAATGCCGACTTAAGTACAAGAAGACTGACTCTTCTTACTGACTATGTTTTGAACCAATCCTGTGACACTACTTATAGATTCCGATGTTTCACTTCAGGTTTACTGAATCCCTTGGACGTTCTTATTGACGATGAAACACAGAAATTGCATCGGGATTAAATAGAAGAGGCACAATGCCGACTTAAGTACAAGAAGACTGACTCTTCTTACTGTCTATGTTTTGAACCATTCCTGTGACACTAGTTATAGATTCCGAAGCTTCACTTCAGGTTTACTGGATCCCTTGGACCTTCGTATTGACGATGAAACACAGAAATTGCATCAGAATTGAATAGAAAACGCACAGTGATGACTTAAGTACAAGAAGACTGACGCTTCATACTGTCTATGTTTTGAACCATTCCTGTGACACTAGTTATAGACACCGATGCTTCACTTCAGGTTTACTGCATCATTTGGACCTTCTTATTGACGATGAAACACAGAAATTGCATCGGTATTAAATACAAAAATCACAATGCCGACTTAAGTACAAGCAGACTGACTCTTCTTACTGTCTATGTTTTGAACCATCCCATTGACACTAGTTATAGATTCCGATGCTTCACTCCAGGTTTACTGTGTCCCTTGGACCTTCTTATTGACGATGAAACACAGAAATTGCATCGGAATTAAATAGAATAGGCACAATACCGACTTAAGTACAAGAAGACTGACTCTTCCTACTGCCTATGCTTTGAACCATTCCTGTGACAGTAGTTATAGATTCCGATGCTTCACTTCAGGTTTACTGTATCCCTTGGACCTTCTTATTGACGATGAAACACAGAAATTGCATCGGAATTAAATACAAAAGACACAATGCCGACATAAGTACAAGAAGACTGACTCTTCTTACTGTCTATGTTTTGAACCATCCCTGTGACACTAGTTATAGATTCCGATGTTTTACTACAGGTTTACTGTATCCCTTGGTCCTTCTTATTTACGATGAAACACAGAAATTAAATCGGAATTAAATACAAAAGTCACAATGCCGACTTAAGTGCAAGAAAACTGACTCTTCTTACTGACTATGTTTGAACTTTCCTGTGACATTAGTTATAAATTCCGATGTTTCACTTCAGGTTTACTGTATGCCTTGGACCTTCTTATTGACGATGAAACACAGAAATTGCATCGGAAAAAAATACAAAAATCACAATGCCGACATAAGTACAAGAAGACTGACTCTTCTTACTGCCTATGTTTTGAACCATTCCTGTGACACTAGTTATAGATTCCGATGCTTCACACCATTTTTACTTTATCCCTTTGACCTTCTTATTGACGATGAAACACAGAAATTGCATCGGAATTAAATACAAAAGGTACAATGCCGACTTAAGTACAAGAAGACTGACTCTTCTTACTGTCTATGTTTTGAACCATTCCTGTGACACTAGTTATAGATTCCGGTGCTTCACTCCAGGTTTACTGTATTCTTTGGACCTTCTTATTGACGATGAAACACTGAAATTGTATCGGAATTAAATACAAAAGGCACAATGCCGACTTAAGTTCAAGAAGACTGACTCTTCTTACGGTCTATGTTTTGGAACCTTGCTGTGACTCTAGTTAAAGATTCCGATGCTTCACTTCATGTTTACTGTATCCCTCTGACCTTGTTATTGACGATGAAACACAGAAATTGCATCGGAAATAAATACAAAAGGCACAATGCCGACTTAAGTACAAAAAGACTGACTCTTCTTACTGTCTAAATTTTGAACCATTCCTGTGACACTAGTTATAGATTCCGATGCTTCAATTCAGGTCTACTGTATCCCTTGGACATTTTTATTGACGATGAAACACAGTAATTGCATCGGAATTAAATACAAAGGGCACAATGCCGACATAAGTACAAGAAGACTGACTCATCTTACTGTCTATGTTTAATACCATTCCTGTAACACTAGTTATAGATTCCGATGCTTCACTCCAGGTTTACTATATTCCTTGGACCTTCGTATTGACGATGAAACACAGAAATTGCATCAGCATTAAATAGAAAATGCACAGTGATGACTTAAGTACAAGAAGACTGACTCTTCTTACTGACTATGTTTTGAACCATTCCTGTTACACTAGTTATAGATTCCGATGCTTCACTTCAGGTTTACTGTATCCCTTGGACCTTCTTATTGACGATGAAACACTGAAATTGCATCGGAATTAAATAGATAAGGCACAATGCCGACTTAAGTACAAGAATACTGACACATCTTACTGTCTATGATTTGAACCGTCCCTGTGACACTAGTTATAGATTCGGATGCTTCACTCCAGGTTTACTGTATCCTTTGCACGTTCTTATTGACGATGAAACACAGAAATTGCATCGGAATTAAATACAAAATGCACAATGCCGACTTAAGTACAAGAAGACTGACTCTTCTTACTGACTATGTTTTGCACCATTCCTGTGACACTAGTTATAGATTCCGATGCTACACTTCAGGTTCACTGTATCCCTCTGACCTTCTTATTGACGATGAAACACAGAAATTGCATCGGAATTAAATACTTAAGGCACAATGCCGAATTAAGTACAAGAAGACTGACTCTTCTTACTGTCTATGCTTTGAACCATTTCTGTGACACTAGTTATAGCCTCCGATGCTTCATTTCAGGTTTACTGTATCATTTGGACCTTCTTATTGACGATGAAACACAGAAATTGCATCGGAATTAAATACAAAAGGCACAATGCCGACTTAAGTACAAGAAGAGTGACTCTTCTTACTGTCTATGTTTTGAGCTACTTCTGTGACACTAGTTATAGATTCCGATGCTTCACTCCAGGTTTACTGTATCCCTTGGACCTTCTTATTGACGATGAAACACAGAAATTGCATCGGAATTAAATATAAAAGGCACAATGCCGACTTAAGTACAAGAAGACTGATTTTTCTTACTGTCTATGTCTTGAACCATTTCTGTGACACTAGTTATAGATTCCGGTGCTCACTCCAGGTTTACTGTATCCCTTGGTCCTTCCTATTGACGATGAAACACAGAAATTGCATCGGAATTAAATACAAAAGGCACAATGCCGACTTAAGTACAAGAAGACTGACTCTTCTTAATATCTATGATTTGAACTATTCCTGTGACACTAGTTATAGATTCCGATGCTTCACTCCAAGTTTACTGTATCCCTTGGACCTTCTTATTGACGATGGAACACAGAAATTGCATCAGAATTAAATAAAAAATGCACAGTGATGACTTAAGTACAAGAAGACAGACTCTTCTTACTGACTATGTTTGAACCATTCCTTTGACACTAGTTATAGATTCCGATGCTTCACTTCAGGTTTACTGTATCCCTTGGACCTTCTAATTGACGATGAAACACAGAAATTGCATCGGAATTGAATTCAAAAGGCATAATACCGAATTAAGTACAAGAAGACTGGGTCTTCTTACTGTCTATGTTTTGAACCACTCCTGTGTCACTAGTTATAGTCTCGGATGCTTCACTTCAGATTTACTGCGTCATTTGGACCTACTTGTTGACGATGAAACACAGAAATTGCATCGGAATTAAATACAAAAAGCACAATGCCGACTTAAGTACAAGCTGACTGACTCTTCTTACTGTCTATGTTTTGAACCATCCCTGTGACACTAGTTATAGACTCCGATGCTTCACTCCAGGTTTACGGTGTCCCTTGGACCTTCTTATTGACGATGAAACACAGAAATTGCATCGGAATTAAATACAATAGGCACATTGCCGACTTAAGTACAAGAAGACTGACTCTTCCTACTGGCTATGTTTTGAACCATATCTGTGAGAGTAGTTATAGATTCCGATGCTTCACTTCAGGTTTACTGTATACCTTGCACCTTCTTATTGACGATGAAACACAGAAATTGCATCGGAATTGAATTCAAAAGGCATAATACCGACTTAAGTACAAGAAGACTGACTCTTCTTACTGACTATGTTTTGAACCATTCCTGTGACACTAGTTATAGATTCCGATGCTTCACCTCAGGTTTACTGTATCCCTTGGACCTTCTTATTGACGATGAAACACAGAAATTGCATCGGAATTAAATAGATAAGGCACAATGCCGACTTAAGTACAAGAATACTGACACATCTCACTGTCTATGTTTTGAACCGTCCCTGGGACACTAGTTATAGATTCGGATGCTTCACTCCATGTTTACTGTATCCCTTGCACGTTCTTATTGACGATGAAACACAGAAATTGCATCGGAATTAAATACAAAATGCACAATGCCGACTTAAGTACAAGAAGACTGACTCTTCTTACTGACTATGTTTTGAACCATTCCTGTGACACTAGTTATAGATTCCGATGCTACACTTCAGGTTTACTGTATCCCTCTGACCTTCTTATTGATGATGAAACACAGAAATTGCATCGGAATTAAATACTTAAGGCACAATGATGAATTAAGTACAAGAAGACTGACTCTTCTTACTGTCTATGTTTTGAACCATTCCTGTGACACTAGTAATAGACTCCGATGCTTCATTTCAGGTTTACTGTATCATTTGGACCTTCTTATTGACGATGAAACACAGAAATTGCATCGGAATTAAATACAAAAGGCACAATGCCGACTTAAGTACAAGAAGACTGACTCTTCTTACTGTCTATGTTTTGAGCCATTTCTGTGACACTAGTTATAGATTCCGATGCTTCACTCCAGGTTTACTGTATCCCTTGGACCTTCTTATTGACGATGAAACACAGAAATTGTATCGGAATTAAATACAAAAGGCACAATGCCGACTTAAGTACAAGAAGACTGATTTTTCTTACTGTCTATGTTTTGAACCCTTTCTGTGACACTAGTTATAGATTCCGGTGCTCACTCCAGGTTTACTGTATCCCTTGGTCCTTCTTATTTACGATGAAACACAGAAATTGCATCGGAATTAAATACAAAAGGCACAATGCCGACTTAAGTACAAAAAGACTGACTCCTCTGACTGACTATGTTTGAATCATTCCTGTGACACTAGTTACAGATTCCGATACTCCACTTCAGGTTTACTGTATCACCCTGACCTTCTTATTGACGATGAAACACAGAAATTGCATCGGAATTAAATACAAAAGGCACAATGCCGAATTAAGTACAAGAAAACTGACCCTTCTTACTGTCTATATTCGAACCATTCCTGTGACTCTAGTTGTAGACTCCGATGCATCACTCCAGGTTTACTGTATTCCTTGGACCTTCTTATTGACGATGAAACACAGAAATTGCTTCGGAATTAAATACAAAAGACACATTGCCGACTTTAGTAAAAGAAGTCTGACTCTTCTTAATATCTATGATTTGAACAATTCCTGTGACACTAGTTATAGATTCCGATGCTTCACTCCAGGTTTACTGTATCCCTTGGACCTTCTTATTGACGATGGAACACAGAAATTGCATCGGAATTACATAGAAAATGCACAATGCCGACTTAAGTACAAGAAGACTGACTCATCTTACTGACTATGTTTTGAACCATTCCTGTGACACTACTTATAGATTCCGATGCTTCACTTCAGGTTTACTGTATCCCGTGGACCTTCTTATTGACGATGAAACACAGAAATTTCATCGGAATTAAATACAAAATGCACAATGCCGACTTAAGTACAAGAATACTGACGCTTCCTACTGTCTATGTTTTGACCGTTACTGTGACACTAGTTATTGATTCCGATTCTTCACTTCAGGTTTACTGTATCCCGTGGACCTTCTTATTGACGATGAAACACAGAAATTTCATCGGAATTAAATACAAAATGCACAATGCCGACTTAAGATCAAGAAGACTGACTCTTCTTACTGTCTATGTTTTGAAACATTCCTGTGACTCTAGTTATAGATTCCGATGCTTCTCTTCATGTTTACTATATCCCTCTGACCTTCTTATTGACGATGAAACACAGAAATTGCATCGGAATTAAATAGAAAAGGCACAATGCCGACTTAAGTACAAGAAGACTGATGCTTCTTACTGACTATGTTTTGAACCATTCCTGTGAATCTAGTTATAGATTCCGATGCTTCACTTCAGGTTTACTGTATCCCTTGGACCTTCTTATTGACAATGAAACACAGATATTGCATCGGAATTAAATAGAAAAAGGCACAATGCCGACTTAAGTACAAGAAGACTTATTCTTCTTACTGTCTATGTTTTAAACCATTCCTGTGACACTAGATATAGATTCTGATGCTTCACTTCAGGTTTACTGTATCTCTCTGACCTTCCTATTGACGATGAAACACAGAAATTTCATCCGAATTAAATACAAAAGGCACAATGCCGACATAAGTACAAGAAGACTGACTCTTCCTACTGTCTACGTTTTGACCATTCCTGTGACACTAGTTATAGATTCCGGTGCTTCACTTCAGGTTTACTGTATCCCTTGGACCTTCTTGTTGACGATGAAACACAGAAATTGCATCAGAATTAAATAAAAATGGCACAGTGCCAACTTAAGTACTAGAAGGCTGACGCTTCTTACTGACTATGTTTTGAACCATTCCTGTGAAACTAGTTATAGATTCCGATGCTTCACTTCAGGTTTACTGTATCCCTTGGACCTTCTTATTGACGATGAAACACAGATATTGCATCGGAATTAAATAGTAAAGGCTCAATGCCGACTTAAGTACAAGAAGACTGACCCTTCTTACTGTCTATGTTTTGAACCATTCCTGTGACACTAGTTATAGATTCCGATGCTTCACTTCAGGTTTACTGTATCCCTCTGACTTTCCTATTGACGATGAGACACAGAAATTTCATCCGAATTATATACAAAAGGCACAATGCCGACTTAAGTACAAGAAGACTGACTCTTCCTACTGTCTATGTTTTGGCCATTCCTGTGACACTAGTTATAGATTCCGATGCCTCACTTCAGGTTTACTGTATCCCTTGGACCTTCTTATTGACGATGTAACACAGATATTGCATCGGAATTACATAGAAAAGGCACAATGCCGACTTAAGTACAAGAAGACTGACCCTTCTTACTGTCTATGTTTCGAGCCATTCCTGTGACACTAGTTATAGATTCCGATGCTTCACTTCAGGCTTACTGTATCCTTCTGACCTTCCTATTGACGATGAAACACAGAAATTTCATCCGAATTAAATACAAAAGGCACAATGCCGACTTAAGTACAAGAAGACTGACTCTTCCTACTCTCTATGTTTTGACCGTTCCTGTGACACTAGTTATAGATTCCGATGCTTAACTTCAGGATTACTGTATCCCTCTGACCTTCTTATTGACGATAAAACACAGAAATTGAATCGGAATTAAATACAAAAGACACAATGCCGACTTAAGTAGAAGACGACTGACTCTTCTTACTGACTATGTTTTGAACCATTCCTGTGACACTAGTCATAGATTCCGATGCTTAACTTCAGGATTACTGTATCCCTCTGACCTTCTTATTGACGATGAAACACAGAAATTGCATCGGAATTAAATACAAAAGACACAATGCCGACATATGTACAAGAAGACTGACCTTTCTTACTGTCTATGTTTTGAACCATCCCTGTGACACTAGTTATAGATTCCGATGTTTTACTCCAGGTTTACTGTATCCCTTGGTCCTACTTATTTACGATGAAACACAGAAATTGCATCGGAATTAAATACAAAAGTCACAATGCCGACTTAAGTACAAGAAAACTGACTCTTCTTACTGACTATGTTTGAACTTTCCTGTGACATTAGTTATAAATTCCGATGTTTCACTTCAGGTTTACTGTATGCCTTGGACCTTCTTATTGACGATGAAACACAGAAATTGCATCGGAAAAAAAAACAAAAATCACAATGCCGACATAAACACAAGAAGACTGACTCTTCTTACTGTCTATGTTTTGAACCATTCCTGTGACACTAGTTATAGATTCCGATGCTTCACACCATTTTTACTGTATCCCTTTGACCTTCTTATTGACGATGAAACACAGAAATTGCATCGGAATTAAATACAAAGGGTACAATGCCGACTTAAGTACAAGAAGACTGACTCTTCTTTCTGTCTATGTTTTGAACCATTCCTGTGACACTAGTTATAGATTCCGGTGCTTCACTCCAGGTTTACTGTATTCTTTGGACGTTCTTATTGACGATGAAACACTGAAATTGCATCAGAATTAAATAGAAAAAGCACAATGCCGACTTAAGTACAAGAAGACTGACCCTTCGCACTGTCTATGTTTTGAACCATTCCTGTGACACTAGTTATAGATTCCGATGCTTCACTTCAGGTTTACTGTATCCCTCTGACCTTCCTTTTGACGATGAAACACAGAAATTTCATCCGAATTAAATACAAAAGGCACAATGCCGTCTTAAGTACAAGAAGACTGTCTCTTCCTACTGACTATGTTTTGAACGTTCCTGTGACACTAGTTATAGATTCCGATGCTTCACTTCAGGTTTACTGTATCCCTCTGACCTTCTTAATGACGATGAAACACAGATATTGCCTCGGAATTAAATACAAAAGGCACAATGCCGACTTAAGTACAAGAACACTGACTCTTCTTAATATCTATGATTTGAACCATTCCTGTGACACTAGTAATAGATTCCGATGCTTCACTCCAGGTTTACTGGATCCCTTGGACCTTCGTATTGACGATGAAACACAGAAATTGCATCAGAATTAAATAGAAAATGCACAGTGATGACTTAAGTACAAGAAGACTGACTCTTCTTACTGACTATGTTTTGAACCATTCCTGTGACACTAGTTATAGATTCCGATGCTTCACTTCAGGTTTACTGTATCCCTTGGACCTTTTTATTGACGATGAAACACAGAATTTGCATCGGAATTAAATACAAAAGGCACAATGCCGACTTAAGTACAAGAATACTGACACATCTTACTGTCTATGTTTTGAACCGTCCCTGTGACACTAGTTATAGATTCGGATGCTTCACACCAGGTTTACTGTATCCCTTGCACGTTCTTATTGACGACGAAACACAGAAATTGCATCGGAATTAAATACTTAAGGCACAATGCCGAATTAAGTACAAGAAGACTGACTCTTCTTACTGTCTATGTTTTGAACCATTCCTGTGACACTAGTTATAGACTCCGATGCTTCATTTCAGGTTTACTGTATCATTTGGACCTTCTTATTGAATATGAAACACAGAAATTGCATCGGAATTAAATACAAAAGGCACAATGCCGACTTAAGTACAAGAAGACTGACTCTTCTTACTGTCTATGTTTTGAGCCATTTCTGTGACACTAGTTATAGATTCCGATGCTTCACTCCAGGTTTACTGTATCCCTTGGACCTTCTTATTGACGATGAAACACAGAAACTGCATCGGAATTAAATACAAAAGGCACAATGCCGACTTAAGTACAAGAAGACTGATTTTTCTTACTGTCTATGTTTTGAACCATTTCTGTGACACTAGTTACAGATTCCGGTGCTCACTCCAGGTTTACTGTATCCCTTGGTCCTCCTTATTGACGATGAACCACAGAAATTGCATCGGAATCAAATACAAAAGGCACAATGCCGACTTAAGTACAAGAAGACTGACTCCTCTGACTGACTATGTTTGAATCATTCCTGTGACACTAGTTACAGACTCCGATACTCCACTTCAGGTTTACTGTATCCCCCAGACCTTCTTGTTGACGATGAAACACAGTAATTGCATCGGAATTAAATACAAAAGGCACAATGCCGAATTAAGTACAAGAAAACTGACCCTTCTTACTGTCTATTTTCGAACCATTCCTGTGACACTAGTTATAGACTCCGATGCTTCACTCCAGGTTTACTGTTTTCCTTGGACCTTCTTATTGACGATGTAACACAGAAATTGCTTCGGAATTAAATACAAAAGGCACATGGCAGACTTAAGTAAAAGAAGTCTGACTCTTCTTAATATCTATGATTTGAACCATTCCTGTGACACTAGTTATAGATTCCGATGCTTCACTTTAGGTTTACTGTATCCCTTGGACCTTCTAATTGACGATGGAACACAGAAATTGCATCAGAATTAAATAAAAAATGCACAGTGATGACTTAAGTACAAGAAGACTGACTCTTCTTACTGGCTATGTTTGAACCATTCCTGTGACACTAGTTATAGATTCCGATGCTTCACTTCAGGTTTACTGTATCCCTTGGACCTTCTTATTGACATTGAAACACAGAAATTGCATCGGAGTTACATAGAAAATGCACAATGCCGACTTAAGTACAAGAAGACTGACTCATCTTAATGACTATGTTTTGAACCATTCCTGTGACACTAGTTATAGATTCCGATGTTTCACTTCAGGTTTACTGTATACCTCTGACCTTCTTATTGACGATGAAACACAGAAATTGCATCGGTATTAAATACAAAAGGCACAATGACGAATTAAGTACAAGAAGACTGGCTCTTCTTACTGCCTATGTTTTGAACCATTCCTGTGTCACTAGTTATAGACTGCGATGCTTCACTTCACATTTACTGCATCATTTGGACCTATTTGTTGACGATGAAACACAGAAATTGCATCGGAATTAAATACAAAAGGCACAATGCCGACTTAAGTACAAGCTGACTGACTCCTCTTACTGTCTATGTTTTGAACCATCCCTGTGACACTAGTTATAGACTCCGATGCTTCACTCCAGGTTTACTAAGTCCCTTGGACCTTCTTATTGACGATGAAACACAGAAATTGCATCGGAATTAAATACAATAGGCACATTGCCGACTTAAGTACAAGAAGACTGACTCTTCCTACTGGCTATGTTTTGAACCATATCTGTGAGAGTAGTTATAGATTCCGATGCTTCACTTCAGGTTTACTGTATACCTTGCACCTTCTTATTGACGATGAAACACAGAAATTGCATCAGAATTGAATTCAAAAGGCACAATACCGACTTAAGTACAAGAAGACTGACTCTACTTACTGACTATGTTTTGAACCATTCCTGTGACACTAGTTATAGATTCCGATGCTTCACTTCAGGTTTACTGTATCCCTTGGACCTTCTTATTGACGATGAAGCAGAGAATTTGCATCGGAATTAAATAGATAAGGCACAATGCCGACTTAAGTACAAGAATACTGACACATCTTACTGTCTATGTTTTGAACCGTCCCTGTGACACTAGTTATAGATTCGGATGCTTCACTCCAGGTTCACTGTATCCCTTGCACGTTCTTATTGACGATGAAACACAGAAATTGCATCGGAATAAAATACAAAATGCACAATGCCGACTTAAGTACAAGAAGACTGACTCTTGTTACTGACTATGTTTTGAACCATTCCTGTGACACTAGTTATAGATTCCGATGCTACACTTCAGGTTTACTGTATCCCTCTGACCTTCTTATTGACGATGAAACACAGAAATTGCATCGGAATTAAATACTTAAGGCACAATGCCGAATTAAGTACAAGAAGACTGACTCTTCTAACTGTCTATATTTTGAACCATTCCTGTGACACTAGTTATAGACTCCGATGCTTCATTTCAGGTTTACTGTATCATTTAAACCTTCTTATTGACGATGAAACACAGAAATTGCATCTGAATTAAATACAAAAGGCACAATGCCGACTTAAGTACAAGAAGAGTGACTCTTCTTACTGTCTACGTTTTGAGCCATTTCTGTGACACTAGTTATAGATTCCGATGCTTCACTCCAGGTTTACTGTATCCCTTGGACCTTCTTATTGACGATGAAACACAGAAATTGCATCGGAATTAAATACAAAAGGCACAATGCCGTCTTAAGTACAAGAAGACTGATTTTTCTTACTGTCTATGTTTTGAACCATTTCTGTGACACTAGTTATAGATTCCGGTGCTCACTCCAGGTTTACTGTATCCCTTGGTCCTTCTTATTGACGATTAAACACAGAAATTGCATCGGAATTAAATACAAAAGGCACAATGACGACTTAAGAACAAGGAGACTGACTCCTCTGACTGACTATGTTTGAATCATTCCTGTGACACTAGTAACAGATTCCGATACTGCACTTCAGTTTTACTGTATCCCCCTGACCTTCTTATTGACGATGAAACACAGAAATTGCATCGGAATTAAATACAAAAGGCTGAATGCCGAATTAAGTACAAGAAAACTGACCCTTCTTACTGTCTATTTTCGAACCATTCCTGTGACACTAGTTATAGAATCCGAAGCTTCACTCCAGGTTTACTGTATTCCTTGGACCTTCTTATTGACGATGAAACACAGAAATTGCTTCGGAATTAAATACAAAAGGCACATTGCCGACTTAAGTAAAAGAAGTCTGACTCTTCTTAATATCTATGATTTGAACTATTCCTGTGACACTAGTTATAGATTCCGATGCTTCACTCCAGGTTTACTGTATCCCTTGGACCTTCTTATTGACGATGGAACACAGAAATTGCATCAGAATTAAATAAAAAATGCACAGTGATGACTTAAGTACAAGAAGACTGACTCTTCTTACTGGCTATGTTTGAACCATTCCTGTGACACTAGTTATAGATTCCGATGCTTCACTTCAGGTTTACTGTATCCCTTGGACCTTCTTATTGACATTGAAACACAGAAATTGCATCGGAGTTACATAGAAAATGCACAATGCCGACTTAAGTACAAGAAGACTGACTCATCTTAATGACTATGTTTTGAACCATTCCTGTGACACTAGTTATAGATTCCGATGCTTCACTTCAGGTTTACTGTATACCTCTGACCTTCTTATTGACGATGAAACACAGAAATTGCATCGGTATTAAATACAAAAGGCACAATGACGAATTAAGTACAAGAAGACTGGCTCTTCTTACTGCCTATGTTTTGAACCATTCCTGTGTCACTAGTTATAGACTGCGATGCTTCACTTCACATTTACTGCATCATTTGGACCTACTTGTTGACGATGAAACACAGAAATTGCATCGGAATTAAATACAAAAGGCACAATGCCGACTTAAGTACAAGCTGACTGACTCCTCTTACTGTCTATGTTTTGAACCATCCCTGTGACACTAGTTATAGACTCCGATGCTTCACTCCAGGTTTACTAAGTCCCTTGGACCTTCTTATTGACGATGAAACACAGAAATTGCATCGGAATTAAATACAATAGGCACATTGCCGACTTAAGTACAAGAAGACTGACTCTTCCTACTGGCTATGTTTTGAACCATATCTGTGAGAGTAGTTATAGATTCCGATGCTTCACTTCAGGTTTACTGTATACCTTGCACCTTCTTATTGACGATGAAACACAGAAATTGCATCAGAATTGAATTCAAAAGGCACAATACCGACTTAAGTACAAGAAGACTGACTCTACTTACTGACTATGTTTTGAACCATTCCTGTGACACTAGTTATAGATTCCGATGCTTCACTTCAGGTTTACTGTATCCCTTGGACCTTCTTATTGACGATGAAGCAGAGAATTTGCATCGGAATTAAATAGATAAGGCACAATGCCGACTTAAGTACAAGAATACTGACACATCTTACTGTCTATGTTTTGAACCGTCCCTGTGACACTAGTTATAGATTCGGATGCTTCACTCCAGGTTCACTGTATCCCTTGCACGTTCTTATTGACGATGAAACACAGAAATTGCATCGGAATTAAATACAAAATGCACAATGCCGACTTAAGTACAAGAAGACTGACTCTTGTTACTGACTATGTTTTGAACCATTCCTGTGACACTAGTTATAGATTCCGATGCTACACTTCAGGTTTACTGTATCCCTCTGACCTTCTTATTGACGATGAAACACAGAAATTGCATCGGAATTAAATACTTAAGGCACAATGCCGAATTAAGTACAAGAAGACTGACTCTTCTAACTGTCTATGTTTTGAACCATTCCTGTGACACTAGTTATAGACTCCGATGCTTCATTTCAGGTTTACTGTATCATTTAAACCTTCTTATTGACGATGAAACACAGAAATTGCATCTGAATTAAATACAAAAGGCACAATGCCGACTTAAGTACAAGAAGAGTGACTCTTCTTACTGTCTACGTTTTGAGCCATTTCTGTGACACTAGTTATAGATTCCGATGCTTCACTCCAGGTTTACTGTATCCCTTGGACCTTCTTATTGACGATGAAACACAGAAATTGCATCGGAATTAAATACAAAAGGCACAATGCCGTCTTAAGTACAAGAAGACTGATTTTTCTTACTGTCTATGTTTGGAACCATTTCTGTGACACTAGTTATAGATTCCGGTGCTCACTCCAGGTTTACTGTATCCCTTGGTCCTTCTTATTGACGATTAAACACAGAAATTGCATCGGAATTAAATACAAAAGGCACAATGACGACTTAAGAACAAGGAGACTGACTCCTCTGACTGACTATGTTTGAATCATTCCTGTGACACTAGTAACAGATTCCGATACTGCACTTCAGTTTTACTGTATCCCCCTGACCTTCTTATTGACGATGAAACACAGAAATTGCATCGGAATTAAATACAAAAGGCTGAATGCCGAATTAAGTACAAGAAAACTGACCCTTCTTACTGTCTATTTTCGAACCATTCCTGTGACACTAGTTATAGAATCCGAAGCTTCACTCCAGGTTTACTGTATTCCTTGGACCTTCTTATTGACGATGAAACACAGAAATTGCTTCGGAATTAAATACAAAAGGCACATTGCCGACTTAAGTAAAAGAAGTCTGACTCTTCTTAATATCTATGATTTGAACTATACCTGTGACACTAGTTATAGATTCCGATGCTTCACTCCAGGTTTACTGTATCCCTTGGACCTTCTTATTGACGATGGAACACAGAAATTGCATCAGAATTAAATAAAAAATGCTCAGTGATGACTTAAGTACAAGAAGACTCACTCTTCTTACTGACTATGTTTGAACCATTCCTGTGACACTAGTTATAGATTCCGATGCTTCACTTCAGGTTTACTGTATCCCTTGGACCTTCTTATTGACGATGAAACACAGAAATTGCATCGGAATTACATAGAAAATGCACAATGCCGACTTAAGTACAAGAAGACTGACTCATCTTACTGACTATGATTTGAACCATTCCTATGACACTAGTTATAGATTCCGATGCTTCACTCCAGGTTTACTGTATCCCTTGGACCTCCTTATTGACGATGAAAGACAGAAATTGCATCGGAATTAAATACAAAAGGCACAATGCCGACTTAAGTACAAGAAGACTTACTCTTCTTACTGTCTATGATTTGAACCATTCCTGTGACACTAGTTATAGATTCCGATGCTTCACTCCAGGTTTACTGTATCCCTTGGACCTTCTTAATGACGATGAAACACAGAAATTGCATCAGAATTAAATAGAAAAGGCACAATGCCGACTTAAGTAAAAGAAGACTGACGCTTCTTACTGACTATGTTTTGAACAATTCCTGTGAAACTAGTTATAGATTCCGATGCTTCACTTCAGGTTTACTGTATCCCGTGGACCTTCTTATTGACGATGAAACACAGAAATTTCATCGGAATTAAATACAAAATGCACAATGCCGACTTAAGTACAAGAAGACTGACGCTTCCTACTGTCTATGTTTTGACCGTTCCTGTGACACTAGTTATAGATTCCGATGCTTCACTTCAGGTTTACTGTATCCCTCTGACCTTCTTATTGACGATGAAACACAGAAATTGCATCGGAATTATATACAAAAGGCACAATGCCGACTTAAGTACAAGACGACTGACTCTTCTTACTGACTATGTTTTGATCCATTCTTGTGACACTAGTTATAGATTCCGATGCTTCACTCCAGGTTTACTGTATCCCTTGGACCTTCTTATTGACGATGAAACACAGAAATTGCATCGGAATTATATACAAAAGGCACAATGCCGACTTAAGTACAAGACGACTGACTCTTCTTACTGACTATGTTTTGATCCATTCTTGTGACACTAGTTATAGATTCCGATGCTTCACTTCAGGTTTACTGTATCCCTTGGACCTTCTTATTGACAATGAAACACAGATATTGAATCGGAATTAAATAGAAAAGGCACAAAGCCGACTTAAGTACAAGAAGACTTATTCTTCTTACTGTCTATGTTTTGAAACATTCCTGTGACACTAGATATAGATTCCGATGCTTCACTTCAGGTTTACTGTATCCCTCTGACCTTCCTATTGACGATGAAACACAGAAATTTCATCCAAATTAAATACAAAAGGCACAATGCCAACTTAAGTACAAGAAGACTGACTCTTCCTACTCTCTATGTTTTGACCGTTCCTGTGATACTAGTTATGGATTCCGATGCTTCACTTCAGGTTTACTGTATCCCTCTGACCTTCTTATTGACGATTAAACACAGATATTGCATCGGAATTAAATACAAAAGGCACAATGCCGACTTAAGTACAAGAGGACTGACTCTTCTTACTGACTATGATTTGAACCATTCCTTTGACACTAGTTATAGATTCCGATGCTTCACTCCAGGTTTACTGTATCCCTTGGACCTTCTTATTGACGATGAAACACAGAAATTGCATCGGAATTAAATACAAAAGGCACAATGCCGACTTAAGTTCAAGTAGACTGACTCTTCTTACTGTCTATGTTTTGAAACATTCCTGTGACTCTAGTTACAGATTCCGATGCTTCACTTCATGTTTACTGTATCCCTCTGACCTTCTTATTGACGATGAAACACAGAAATTGCATCGGAATTAAATACAAAAGGCGCAATGCCGAATTAAGTACAAGAAGACTGACCTTTCTTACTGTCTATTTTTGAACCATTCATGTGACACTAGTTATAGACTCCGAAGCTTCACTCAAGGTTTACTGTATTCCTTGGCCTTCTTATTGACGATGAAACTCAGAAATTGCTTCGGAATTAAATACAAATGGCGCAATGCCGACTTAAGTACAAGAAGACTGACTCTTTCTACTGTCTATGTTTTGACCATTCCTGTGACACTAGTTATAGATTCCGATGCTTCACTTCAGGTTTACTGTATCCCTTGGACCTTCAAGTTGACGATGAAACACAGAAATTGCATCAGAATTAAATAGAAAAGGCACAATGCCGACTTAAGTACAAGAAGACTGACCCTTCTTACTGTCAATGTTTTGAACCATTCCTGTGACACTAGTTATAGATTCCGATGCTTCACTTCAGGTTTACTGAATCCCTCTGACCTACCTATTGACGATGAAACACAGATATTTCATCCGAATAAAATACAAAAGGCACAATGCCGACTTATGTACAAGAAGACTGACTCTTCCTACTGTCTATGTTTTGACCATTCCTGTGACACTAGTTATAGATTCCGATGCTTCACTTCAGGTTTACTGTATCCCTTGGACCTTCTTATTGACGATGAAACACAGAAATTGCATCGGGATTAAATAGAAAAGGCACAAATTCCAAATTAAGTACAAGAAGACTGACTCTTCTTATTGACTATGTTTTGAACCATTCCTGTGACACTAGTTATAGATTCCGATGCTTCACTTCAGGTTTTCTGTATCCCTTTGACATTCTTATTGACGATGAAACTCAGAAATTGCATCGGAATTAAATACAAAAGAAACAATGCCAACTTAAGTACAAGAAGACTGACTCTTCTTACTGTCTATGTTTTGAACCATTCCTGTGACGCTAGTTATAGATTCCGGTGCTTCACTCCAGGTTTACTGTATCCCTTGGTCCTTCTTATTGACGATGAAACACAGAAATTGCATCGGAATTAAATACAAAAGGCACAATGCCGACTTAAGTACAAGAAGACTGACTCTTCATACTGACTATGTTTGAACCATTCCTGTGACACTAGTTCTAAATTCCGATGCTTCACTTCAGGTTTACTGTATCCCTTGGACCTTCTTATTGACGATGAAACACAGAAATTGCATCGGAATTAAATACAAAATGCACAATGCAGAATTAAGTACAAGAAGACTTATCTTTCTTACTGTCTATTTTTGAACCATTCCTGTGACACTAGTTATAGACTCCGAAGCTTCACTCCAGGTTTACTGGATTCCTTGTACCTTCTTATTGACGATAAAACACAGAAATTGCATCTGAATTAAATAGAAAATGCACAGTGATGACTTATGTACAAGATGACTGACTCTTCTTACTGACTATGTTTTTAACCATTCCTGTGAATCTAGCTATAGATTCCGATGCTTCACTTCAGGTTTACTATATCCCTTGGACCTTCTTATTGACAATGAAACACAGATATTGCATCGGAATTAAATAGAAAAGGCACAATGCCGACTTAAGTACAAGAAGACTTATTCTTCTTACTGTCTATGTTTTGAACCATTCCTGTGACACTAGATATAGATTCCGATGCTTCACTTCAGGTTTACTGTATCCCTCTGACCTTCCTATTGACGATGAAAAACAGAAATTTCATCCGAATTAAATACAAAAGGCACAATGCCGACTTAAGTACAAGAAAACTGACTCTTCCTACTGTCTACGTTTTGACCATTCCTGTGACACTAGTTATAGATTCCGATGCTTCACTTCAGGTTTACTGTATCCCTTGGACCGTCTTGTTGGCGATGAAACACAGAAATTGCATCAGAATTAAATAGAAAAGGCACAATGCCGACTTAAGTACAAGAAGACTGACGCTTCATACAGACTATGTTTTGAATCATTCCTGTGAAACTAGTTATAGATTCCGATGCTTCACTTCAGGTTTACTGTATCCCTTGGACCTTCTTATTGACGATGAAACACAGATATTGCATCGGAATTAAATAGAAAAGGCACAATGCCGACTTAAGTACAAGAAGACTGACCCTTCTTACTGTCTATGTTTTGAACCATTCCTGTGACACTAGTTATAGATTCCGATGCTTCACTTCAGGTTTACTGTATCCCTCTGACTTTCCTATTGACGATGAAACACAGAAATTTCATCCGAATTAAATACAAAAGGCACAATGCCGACTTAAGTACAAGAAGACTGACGCTTCTTACTGACTATGTTTTGAATCATTCCTGTGAAACTAGTTATAGATTCCGATGCTTCACTTCATGTTTACTGTATCCCTCTGACCTTGTTATTGACAATGAAACACAGATATTGCATCGGAATTAAATAGAAAAGGCACAATGCCGACTTAAGTACAAGAAGACTTATTCTTCTTACTGTCTATGTTTTGAACCATTCCTGTGACACTAGATATAGATTCCGATGCTTCACTTCAGGTTTACTGTATCCCTCTGACCTTCCTATTGACGATGAAAAACAGAAATTTCATCCGAATTAAATACAAAAGGCACAATGCCGACTTAAGTACAAGAAGACTGACTCATCCTACTGTCTATGTTTTGGCCATTCCTGTGACACTAGTTATAGATTCCGATGCTTCACTTCAGGTTTACTGTATCCCTTGGACCTTCTTATTGACGATGAAACACAGAAATTGCATCAGAATTAAATAGAAAAAGGCACAATGCCGACATAAGTACAAGAAGACTGACGCTTCTGACTGACTATGTTTTGAACCATTCCTGTAAAACTAGTTATAGATTCCGATGCTTCACTCCAGGTTTACTGTATTCCTTGGACCTTCTTATTGACGATGAAACACAGAAATTGCTTCGGAAATAAATACAAAAGCGCAATGCCGACTGAATTAAAAGAAGTCTGACTCTTCTTAATATCTATGATTTGAACCATTCCTGTGACACTAGTTATAGATTCCGATGCTTTACTCCAGGTTTACTGTATCCCTTGAACCTTCTTATTGACGATAAAACACAGAAATTGCATCAGAATTAAATAGAAAATGCCCAGTGATGACTTAAGTACAAGAAGACTGACTCTTCTTACTGACTATGTTTTGAACCATTCCTGTGAATCTAGTTATAGATTCCGATGCTTCACTTCAGGTTTACTGTATGCCTTGGACCTTCTTATTGACGATGAAACACAGAAATTGCATCGGGATTAAATAGTAAAGGCACAAATTCCGACTAAAGTACAAGAAGACTGACTCTTCTTATTGACTATGTTTTGAACCATTCCTGTGACACTAGTTATAGATTCCGATGCTTCACTTCAGGTTTTCTGTATCCCTTTGACTTTCTTATTGACGATGAAACTCAGAAATTGCATCGGAATTAAATACAAAAGGCACAATGCCAACTTAAGTACAAGAAGACTGACTCTTCTTACTGTCTATGTTTTGAACCATTCCTGTGACGCTAGTTATAGATTCCGGTGCTTCACTCCAGGTTTACTGTATCCCTTGGTCCTTCTTATTGACGATGAAACACAGAAATTGCATCGGAATTAAATACAAAAGGCACAATGCCGACTTAAGTACAAGAAGACTGACTCTTCATACTGACTAAGTTTGAACCATTCCGGTGACACTAGTTATAAATTCCGAAGCTTCACTTCAGGTTTACTGTATCGCTTGGAACTTCTTATTGACGATGAAACACAGAAATTGCATCGGAATTAAATACAAAAGGCACAATGCAGAATTAAGTACAAGAAGACTGACATTTCTTACTGTCTATTTTTTAACCATTCCTGTGACACTAGTTATAGACTCCGAAGCTTCACTCCAGGTTTACTGTATTCCTTGGACCTTCTTATTGACGATGAAACACAGAAATTGCTTCGGAAATAAATACAAAAGCGCAATGCCGACTTAAGTAAAAGAAGTCTGACTCTTCTTAATATCTATGATTTGAACCATTCCTGTGACACTAGTTATAGATTCCGATGTTTTACTCCAGGTTTACTGTATCCCTTGAACCTTCTTATTGACGATAAAACACAGAAATTGCATCAGAATTAAATAGAAAATCCACAGTGATAAATTAAGTACAAGAAGACTGACACTTCTTACTGACTATGTTTTGAACCATTCCTGTGAATCTAGTTATAGATTCCGATGCTTCACTTCAGGTTTACTGTATCCCTTGGACCTTCTTATTGACAATGAAACACAGATATTGCATCGGAATTAAATAGAAAAGGCACAATGCCGACTTAAGTACAAGAAGACTTATTCTTCTTACTGTCTATGTTTTG